>NW_027039598.1:0-78209 GCF_034236695.1 Oncorhynchus nerka
GTTGTACTTCGTTCAGTTGCGGCCTTGTGACATCTTTGGTAATTAGTTTATTTTGTGTAATTCAACTGACCTGATCTCCTCTGAACAGGTGATGTTGAATGTGTCTGTTACTTGAACTCTATGAAGCATTGTTTGGGCTGCAATTTCTGAATAGTGCTCTAATGAACTCTGGGCCTTCACCTTGCCTGTGTGATCCTCATGATAGTTCATCACTGCGCTTGATGGTTTTGCCGACTGCATGAAGAAACTTTCAAAGATCTTGAAATCCTCCGGATTGACTGACCTTCCATCTAAATAATGATGGACTCATTGCTCTTTGCCCATTTGAGCTATGCCATAATATGGACAGTATTTTACCAAATAGTGCTGTCATGTCTCACACCTTTGCCTTGTCCTGCACAACTGATTGTCAAACTTATTATGGAAAATTCACAATTCTGATGATCTTTTGTAGGCATACCTTGTTAATTGAAATGCATTCAGGTGACTACCTCATGAAGTGTGCCGGTGCCCCCTGTATATAGCCTCCACATTGACTCTGTGCCGGTGCCCCCTGTATATAGCCTCCACATTGACTCTGTGCCGGTGCCCCCCCTGTATATAGCCTCCACATTGACTCTGTGCCGGTGCCCCCTGTATATAGCCTCCACATTGACTCTGTGCCGGTGCCCCCTGTATATAGCCTCCACATTGACTCTGTGCCGGTGCCCCCTGTATATAGCCTCCACATTGACTCTGTGCCGGTACCCCCTGTATATAGCCTCCACATTGACTCTGTGCCGGTATAGCCCCCCTGTATATAGCCTCCACATTGACTCTGTGCCGGTACCCCTGTATATAGCCTCCACATTGACTCTGTGCCGGTGCCCCCCTGTATATAGCCTCCACATTGACTCTGTGCCGGTGCCCCCTGTATATAGCCTCCACATTGACTCTGTGCCGGTGCCCCCTGTATATAGCCTCCACATTGACTCTGTGCCGGTGCCCCCTGTATATAGCCTCCACATTGACTCTGTGCCGGTACCCCCTGTATATAGCCTCCACATTGACTCTGTGCCGGTAGCCCCCTGTATATAGCCTCCACATTGACTCTGTGCCGGTGCCCCCTGTATATAGCCTCCACATTGACTCTGTGCCGGTGCCCCCTGTATATAGCCTCCACATTGACTCTGTGCCGGTGCCCCCTGTATATAGCCTCCACATTGACTCTGTGCCGGTGCCCCCTGTATAGCCTCCACATTGACTCTGTGCCGGTGCCCCCCATAGCCTCCACATTGACTCTGTGCCGGTGCCCCCTGTATATAGCCTCCACATTGACTCTGTGCCGGTGCCCCCTGTATATAGCCTCCACATTGACTCTGTGCCGGTGCCCCCTGTATATAGCCTCCACATTGACTCTGTGCCGGTGCCCCCTGTATATAGCCTCCACATTGACTCTGTGCCGGTACCCCCTGTATATAGCCTCCACATTGACTCTGTGCCGGTGCCCCCTGTATATAGCCTCCACATTGACTCTGTGCCGGTGCCCCCTGTATATAGCCTCCACATTGACTCTGTGCCGGTGCCCCCTGTATATAGCCTCCACATTGACTCTGTGCCGGTGCCCCCTGTATATAGCCTCCACATTGACTCTGTGCCGGTGCCCCCTGTATATAGCCTCCACATTGACTCTGTGCCGGTGCCCCTGTATATAGCCTCCACATTGACTCTGTGCCGGTGCCCCCTGTATATAGCCT
This sequence comes from Oncorhynchus nerka, assembly GCF_034236695.1. Lineage (NCBI taxonomy): Eukaryota > Metazoa > Chordata > Actinopteri > Salmoniformes > Salmonidae > Oncorhynchus > Oncorhynchus nerka. The sequence goes on from NW_027039598.1 coordinate 1,737, forward strand.
CCACATTGACTCTGTGCCGGTGCCCTATATAGCCTCCACATTGACTCTGTGCCGGTGCCCCCTGTATATAGCCTCCACATTGACTCTGTGCCGGTGCCCCCTGTATATAGCCTCCACATTGACTCTGTGCCGGTAGCCTCCCCCCTGTACCCCCTGTATAGCCTCCACATTGACTCTGTGCCGGTGCCCCCTGTATATAGCCTCCACATTGACTCTGTGCCGGTGCCCCCTGTATATAGCCTCCACATTGACTCTGTGCCGGTGCCCCCTGTATATAGCCTCCACATTGACTCTGTGCCGGTGCCCCCTGTATATAGCCTCCACATTGACTCTGTGCCGGTGCCCCCCTGTATATAGCCTCCACATTGACTCTGTGCCGGTGCCCCCTGTATATAGCCTCCACATTGACTCTGTGCCGGTGCCCCCTGTATATAGCCTCCACATTGACTCTGTGCCGGTGCCCCCTGTATATAGCCTCCACATTGACTCTGTGCCGGTGCCCCCTGTATATAGCCTCCACATTGACTCTGTGCCGGTGCCCCTGTATATAGCCTCCACATTGACTCTGTGCCCGGTGCCCCCTGTATATAGCCTCCACATTGACTCTGTGCCGGTGCCCCCTGTATATAGCCTCCACATTGACTCTGTGCCGGTACCCCCTGTATATAGCCTCCACATTGACTCTGTGCCGGTGCCCCCTGTATATAGCCTCCACATTGACTCTGTGCCGGTACCCCCTGTATATAGCCTCCACATTGACTCTGTGCCGGTGCCCCCTGTATATAGCCTCCACATTGACTCTGTGCCGGTGCCCCTGTATATAGCCTCCACATTGACTCTGTGCCGGTGCCCCCTGTATATAGCCTCCACATTGACTCTGTGCCGGTACCCCCTGTATATAGCCTCCACATTGACTCTGTGCCGGTGCCCCCTGTATATAGCCTCCACATTGACTCTGTGCCGGTGCCCCCCCCTGTATATAGCCTCCACATTGACTCTGTGCCGGTGCCCCCTGTATATAGCCTCCACATTGACTCTGTGCCGGTGCCCCCTGTATATAGCCTCCACATTGACTCTGTGCCGGTGCCCCCTGTATATAGCCTCCACATTGACTCTGTGCCGGTGCCCCCTGTATATAGCCTCCACATTGACTCTGTACGGTACCCTGTATATAGCCTCCACATTGACTCTGTGCGGTACCCCCTGTATATAGCCTCCACATTGACTCTGTGCCGGTGCCCCCTGTATATAGCCTCCACATTGACTCTGTGCCGGTACCCCCTGTATATAGCCTCCACATTGACTCTGTGCCGGTGCCCCCTGTATATAGCCTCCACATTGACTCTGTGCCGGTACCCCCTGTATATAGCCTCCACATTGACTCTGTGCCGGTGCCCCCTGTATATAGCCTCCACATTGACTCTGTGCCGGTACCCCCTGTATATAGCCTCCACATTGACTCTGTGCCGGTACCCCCTGTATATAGCCTCCACATTGACTCTGTGCCGGTGCCCCTGTATATAGCCTCCACATTGACTCTGTGCCGGTGCCCCCCCTGTATATAGCCTCCACATTGACTCTGTGCCGGTGCCCCCTGTATATAGCCTCCACATTGACTCTGTGCCGTGTACCCCCTGTATATAGCCTCCACATTGACTCTGTGCCGGTACCCCCTGTATATAGCCTCCACATTGACTCTGTGCGGTGCCCCCTGTATATAGCCTCCACATTGACTCTGTGCCGGTGCCCCCTGTATATAGCCTCCACATTGACTCTGTGCCGGTGCCCCTGTATATAGCCTCCACATTGACTCTGTGCCGGTGCCCCCTGTATATAGCCTCCACATTGACTCTGTGCCGGTGCCCCTGTATATAGCCTCCACATTGACTCTGTGCCGGTGCCCCCTGTATATAGCCTCCACATTGACTCTGTGCCGGTGCCCCCCTGTATATAGCCTCCACATTGACTCTGTGCCGGTGCCCCCTGTATATAGCCTCCACATTGACTCTGTGCCGGTGCCCCCTGTATATAGCCTCCACATTGACTCTGTGCCGGTGCCCCCTGTATATAGCCTCCACATTGACTCTGTGCCGGTGCCCCTGTATATAGCCTCCACATTGACTCTGTGCCGGTGCCCCCTGTATATAGCCTCCACATTGACTCTGTGCCGGTGCCCCCTGTATATAGCCTCCACATTGACTCTGTGCCGGTGCCCCTGTATATAGCCTCCACATTGACTCTGTGCCGGTGCCCCCCCTGTATATAGCCTCCACATTGACTCTGTGCCGGTGCCCCCTGTATATAGCCTCCACATTGACTCTGTGCCGGTACCCCTGTATATAGCCTCCACATTGACTCTGTGCGGTACCCCCTGTATATAGCCTCCACATTGACTCTGTGCCGGTGCCCCCTGTATATAGCCTCCCACATTGACTCTGTGCCGGTACCCCCTGTATATAGCCTCCACATTGACTCTGTGCCGGTGCCCCCTGTATATAGCCTCCACATTGACTCTGTGCCGGTGCCCCCTGTATATAGCCTCCACATTGACTCTGTGCCGGTGCCCCCTGTATATAGCCTCCACATTGACTCTGTGCCGGTGCCCCCTGTATATAGCCTCCACATTGACTCTGTGCCGGTGCCCCCTGTATATAGCCTCCACATTGACTCTGTGCCGGTGCCCCTGTATATAGCCTCCACATTGACTCTGTGCCGGTGCCCCCTGTATATAGCCTCCACATTGACTCTGTGCCGGTACCCCCTGTATATAGCCTCCACATTGACTCTGTGCCGGTACCCCCTGTATATAGCCTCCACATTGACTCTGTGCCGGTGCCCCTGTATATAGCCTCCACATTGACTCTGTGCCGGTGCCCCCTGTATATAGCCTCCACATTGACTCTGTGCCGGTGCCCCCTGTATATAGCCTCCACATTGACTCTGTGCCGGTGCCCCTGTATATAGCCTCCACATTGACTCTGTGCCGGTACCCCCTGTATATAGCCTCCACATTGACTCTGTGCCGGTACCCCCTGTATATAGCCTCCACATTGACTCTGTGCCGGTGCCCCCTGTATATAGCCTCCACATTGACTCTGTGCCGGTACCCCCTGTATATAGCCTCCACATTGACTCTGTGCCGGTGCCCCCTGTATATAGCCTCCACATTGACTCTGTGCCGGTACCCCCTGTATATAGCCTCCACATTGACTCTGTGCCGGTACCCCCTGTATATAGCCTCCACATTGACTCTGTGCCGGTGCCCCTGTATATAGCCTCCACATTGACTCTGTGCCGGTGCCCCCTGTATATAGCCTCCACATTGACTCTGTGCCGGTGCCCCCTGTATATAGCCTCCACATTGACTCTGTGCCGGTGCCCCCCTGTATATAGCCTCCACATTGACTCTGTGCCGGTGCCCCCTGTATATAGCCTCCACATTGACTCTGTGCCGGTGCCCCCTGTATATAGCCTCCACATTGACTCTGTGCCGGTGCCCCCTGTATATAGCCTCCACATTGACTCTGTGCCGGTGCCCCTGTATATAGCCTCCACATTGACTCTGTGCCGGTGCCCCCTGTATATAGCCTCCACATTGACTCTGTGCCGGTGCCCCCTGTATATAGCCTCCACATTGACTCTGTGCCGGTGCCCCCTGTATATAGCCTCCACATTGACTCTGTGCCGGTGCCCCCTGTATATAGCCTCCACATTGACTCTGTGCCGGTACCCCCTGTATATAGCCTCCACATTGACTCTGTGCCGGTGCCCCTGTATATAGCCTCCACATTGACTCTGTGCCGGTACCCCCTGGTGCCCCCTGTATATAGCCTCCACATTGACTCTGTGCCGGTGCCCCTGTATATAGCCTCCACATTGACTCTGTGCCGGTGCCCCCTGTATATAGCCTCCACATTGACTCTGTGCCGGTGCCCCCTGTATATAGCCTCCACATTGACTCTGTGCCGGTACCCCCTGTATATAGCCTCCACATTGACTCTGTGCCGGTGCCCCCTGTATATAGCCTCCACATTGACTCTGTGCCGGTGCCCCCTGTATATATAGCCTCCACATTGACTCTGTGCCGGTGCCCCCTGTATATAGCCTCCACATTGACTCTGTGCCGGTGCCCCTGTATATAGCCTCCACATTGACTCTGTGCCGGTGCCCCTGTATATAGCCTCCACATTGACTCTGTGCCGGTACCCCCCCCTGTATATAGCCCCCTCCACATTGACTCTGTGCCGGTGCCCCCTGTATATAGCCTCCACATTGACTCTGTGCCGGTGCCCCTGTATATAGCCTCCACATTGACTCTGTGCCGGTACCCCCTGTATATAGCCTCCACATTGACTCTGTGCCGGTGCCCCCTGTATATAGCCTCCACATTGACTCTGTGCCGGTGCCCCCTGTATATAGCCTCCACATTGACTCTGTGCCGGTGCCCCCTGTATATAGCCTCCACATTGACTCTGTGCCCCGGTCCACCCCCTGTATATAGCCTCCACATTGACTCTGTGCCGGTGCCCCCTGTATATAGCCTCCACATTGACTCTGTGCCGGTGCCCCCTGTATATAGCCTCCACATTGACTCTGTGCCGGTGCCCCCTGTATATAGCCTCCACATTGACTCTGTGCCGGTGCCCCCCTGTATATAGCCTCCACATTGACTCTGTGCCGGTACCCCCTGTATATAGCCTCCACATTGACTCTGTGCCGGTGCCCCCTGTATATAGCCTCCACATTGACTCTGTGCCGGTGCCCCTGTATATAGCCTCCACATTGACTCTGTGCCGGTGCCCCCTGTATATACTAACCCCCTCCACATTGACTCTGTGCGGTGCCCCCTGTATATAGCCTCCACATTGACTCTGTGCCGGTACCCCTGTATATAGCCTCCACATTGACTCTGTGCCGGTGCCCCCTGTATATAGCCTCCACATTGACTCTGTGCCGGTGCCCCCTGTATATAGCCTCCACATTGACTCTGTGCCGGTGCCCCCTGTATATAGCCTCCACATTGACTCTGTGCCGGTGCCCCCTGTCGGTGCCCCCTGTATATAGCCTCCACATTGACTCTGTGCCGGTGCCCCCTGTATATAGCCTCCACATTGACTCTGTGCCGGTGCCCCTGTATATAGCCTCCACATTGACTCTGTGCCGGTACCCCCTGTATATAGCCTCCACATTGACTCTGTGCCGGTACCCCCTGTATATAGCCTCCACATTGACTCTGTGCCGGTACCCCCTGTATATAGCCTCCACATTGACTCTGTGCCGGTGCCCCCCTGTATATAGCCTCCACATTGACTCTGTGCCGGTACCCCTGTATATAAGCCTCCACATTGACTCTGTACCGTAACACCCTGTATATAGCCTCCACATTGACTCTGTACCGTAACCCCCTGTATATAGCCTCCACATTGACTCTGTGCCCGGTACCCCCCTGTATCGCCTCACATTGACTCTGTACCCGGTGCCCCTGTATATAGCCTCACTTGACTCTGTACCAGTAAACACCCTGTATATAGCCTCCACATTGACTCTGTGCCGGTGCCCCTGTATATAGCCTCCACATTGACTCTGTGCATCGGTGCCCCTAATATATATAGCCTCCACATTGACTCTGTGCAGTGTAACACCTAATAATATGGCCTCCACATTGAGCTCTGTGCCGGTACCCCTGTATATGGCCTCCACGTTGACCCTGTGCCGGTGCCCCCTGTATATAGCCTATCACATTGAGCTCTGTACCAGTACACCCAGCATATAGCCTCCACATTGATCTGTGCCGGTGACCCCCTGTATATAGCCTCCACGTTGACTCTGTGCCGTGTGCCCCCTGACTATGTAGTATCACGTTGATCTCTGTGCCGTAACACCTCTGTATATAGCCTCCACAGTGACTCTGTGCCGGTGCCCCCTGTATATAGCCTCCACATTGACTCTGTGCCGGTGCCTGTGTAGCCTACATTGACTCTGTGCCGGTACCCCCTGTATATAGCCTCCACACTGACTCTGTACTGGTAACCCCTGTATATAGCCTCCACATTGACTCTGTGCCGGTAGCCCCCCTGTAGCCTCCACATTGACTCTGTGCCGGTTGCCCCTGTATATAGCCTCCACATTGACTCTGTGCCGTTGCCCCCTGTATATAGCCTCCACATTGACTCTGTGCCGGTGCCCCCTGTATATAGCCTCCTCATTGACTCTGTGCCGTGGTGCCCCCTGTATATAGCCTCACATTGATCTGTGCCGTAACACCCTGTATATAGCCTCCACATTGACTCTGTGCCGTGTACCCCCTGTATATAGCCTCCACAATTGACTCTGTGCCGGTACCCTGTATATAGCCTCCACATTGACTCTGTGCCAGTACCCCCTGTATATAGCCTCCACGTTGACTCTGTGCCAGTACCCCCTGTATGTAGCCTCCACATTGACTCTGTGCCGGTTGCCCCCTGTATATAGCCTCCACATTGAGCTCTGTGCCCAGTTCCCTGTATATAAGCCTCCACATTGACTCTGTGCCGTGCACCCTGTATGTAAGCCTCCACATTGACTCTGTGCCGGTGCCCCCTGTATGTAGCCTCCACATTGACTCTGTGCAGACCCCCTGTATATAGCCCCTCCACACTGGGCTCTGTGCCGGTGCCCCTGTATATAGCCTCCACATTGACTCTGTGCAGGTGCCCCCTGTATATAGCCTCCACATTGACTCTGTACCGGTACCCCCTGTATATAGCCTCCACATTGACTCTGTACCAGTACCCCCTGTATATAGCCTCCACATTGACTCTGTACCAGGTACCCCTGTATATAGCCTCCACATTGACTCTGTGCTGGTACCCCCTGTATGTAAGCCTCCACATTGAGCTCTGTGCCGGTACCCCCTGTATATGGCCTCCACATTGACTCTGTGCCGGTGCCCCCTGTATATAAGCCTCCACAGTGACTCTGTGCTGGTAACCCCCTGTATATAGCCTCCACATTGACTCTGTGCAGTACCCCCTGTATATAGCCTCCACATTGACTCTGTGCCGGTGCCCCCCTGTATATAGCCTCCACGTTGACTCTGTGCCGGTACCCCCTGTATGTAGCCTCACTGACTCTGTGCAGTTACCCCCTGTATGTAGCCTCCACATTGACTCTGTGCGGTGCCCCCCTGTATATAGCCTCCACATTGACTCTGTGCCAGTACCCCCTGTATATAGCCTCCACATTGACTCTGTACCAGTGCCCCCTGTATGTAGCCTCACGTTGACTCTGTGCCAGTGCCCTGTATATAGCCTATCACGTTGCTCTGTGCCAGTGCCCCCTGTATATAGCCTCCACATTGGGCTCTGTGCCGGTGCCCCTGTATATAGCCTCCACGTTGATCTCTGTGCCGGATTGCCCTGTATATGGCCTCCACGTTGATCTCTGTACCGGTACCCCCTGTATATAGCCTCCACATTGACTCTGTGCGATTTGCCCCCCTGTATATAGCCTCCACATTGACTCTGTGCGTTTGCCCCCTGTATATAGCCTCCACACTGACTCTGTACCCGGTACCCCCCTGTATATGGCCCCTCCACGTTGACTCTGTGCCCGGTGCCCCTGTATATAATATCCACATTGACTCTGTGCCGGTGCCCCCTGTATATAACCTCCACGTTGACTCTGTGCCGGTACCCCCTGTATATATGGCCTCCACGTTGACTCTGTGCCGGTGCCCTGTATATAGCCTCCACATTAGCTCTGTGCCTGTGCCCCCTGTATATGGTCTCCACATTGACTCTGTGCCGGTTGCCCCTGTATATAGCCTCCAGTGACTCTGTGCGGTGCCCCTGTATATAGCCTCCTCATTGACTCTGTGCCGGTGCCCCCTGTATATAGCCTCCACATTGACTCTGTGCCGGTGCCCTGTATATAGCCTCCACATTGACTCTGTGCCGGTACCCCTGTATATAGCCTCCACATTGACTCTGTACCGGTACCCCCTGTATATAGCCTCCACATTGACTCTGTACCGGTACCCCCTGTATATAGCCTCCACATTGACTCTGTACCGGTACCCCCTGTATATAGCCTCCACATTGACTCTGTACCAGTACTCCTGTATATGGCCTCCACATTGACTCTGTACCAGTACCCCCTGTATGGCCTCCACGATGACTCTGTGCCAGTGCCCCCTGTATATAGCCTCCACAGTGACTCTGTGCAGGTTGCCCTGTATATGGCCTCCATTGAGGCTCTGTGCGGTCACCCCTGTATATAGCATTGACTCATCTGTACCAGTACCCCCTGTATATAGGCTCCACAGTGACTCTGTACCAGTGCCCCTGTCTGCTTCCACATTGACTCTGTACCGGTTTGCCCCCACACAATATGGCCTCACACATTGACTCTGTACTGGTGCCTAATATGAATCTCCAGTGACTCTATGCCCGGTGCCCCTGTATATGGTCTCCACATTGGAGCTCTGTGCCCGTTTTCCTAATATATAATATCGATGACTCTGTACCAATTACCCCCTGTATATAACCTCCACATTGACTCTGTACCGGTACCCCTGTATATGGCCTCCACATTGACTCTGTGCAGTTGCCCCTGTATATAGCGCTCCACGGTAATCCTGTACCAATTGCCCCTGTATATAGCCTCCACATTGACTCTGTACCGGTACCCCCTGTATATAGCCTCCACATTGACTCTGTACCGGTACCCCCTGTATATAGCCTCCACATTGACTCTGTACCGGTACCCCCTGTATATAGCCTCCACATTGACTCTGTACCGGTACCCCTGTATATAGCCTCCACATTGACTCTGTACCGGTACCCCCTGTATATAGCCTCCACATTGACTCTGTGCCGGTACCCCCTGTATATAGCCTCCACATTGACTCTGTACCGGTACCCCCTGTATATAGCCTCCACATTGACTCTGTACCGGTACCCCCTGTATATAGCCTCCACATTGACTCTGTACCGGTACCCCCTGTATATAGCCTCCACATTGACTCTGTACCGGTACCCCCTGTATATAGCCTCCACATTGACTCTGTACCGGTACCCCCTGTATATAGCCTCCACATTGACTCTGTACCGGTACCCCTGTATATAGCCTCCACATTGACTCTGTGCCGGTACCCCCTGTATATAGCCTCCACATTGACTCTGTACCGGTACCCCCTGTATATAGCCTCCACATTGACTCTGTACCGGTACCCCCTGTATATAGCCTCCACATTGACTCTGTACCGGTACCCCCTGTATATAGCCTCCACATTGACTCTGTGCCAGTACCCCCTGTATATAGCCTCCACATTGACTCTGTACCGGTACCCCCTGTATATAGTCTCCACATTGACTCTGTGCCGGTACCCCCTGTATATAGCCTCCACATTGACTCTGTACCGGTACCCCTGTATATAGCCTCCACATTGACTCTGTACCGGTACCCCCTGTATATAGCCTCCACATTGACTCTGTACCGGTACCCCCTGTATATAGCCTCCACATTGACTCTGTACCGGTACCCCCTGTATATAGCCTCCACATTGACTCTGTACCGGTACCCCCTGTATATAGCCTCCACATTGACTCTGTACCGGTACCCCCTGTATATAGCCTCCACATTGACTCTGTACCGGTACCCCCTGTATATAGCCTCCACATTGACTCTGTACCGGTACCCCTGTATATAGCCTCCATTGACTCTGTACCGGTACCCCTGTATATAGCCTCCACATTGACTCTGTACCGGTACCCCCTGTATATAGCCTCCACATTGACTCTGTACCGGTACCCCCTGTATATAGCCTCCACATTGACTCTGTGCCGGTACCCCCTGTATATAGCCTCCACATTGACTCTGTGCCGGTACCCCCTGTATATAGCCTCCACATTGACTCTGTGCCGGTACCCCCTGTATATAGCCTCCACATTGACTCTGTACCGGTACCCCTGTATATAGCCTCCACATTGACTCTGTACCGGTACCCCCTGTATATAGTCTCCACATTGACTCTGTACCGGTACCCCCTGTATATAGCCTCCACATTGACTCTGTGCTGGTACCCCCTGTATATAGCCTCCACATTGACTCTGTACCGGTACCCCTGTATATAGCCTCCACATTGACTCTGTACTGGTGCCCCCTCTTAATATGGCCTCCACGTGGGCTCTGTGCTAGTTGCCCCCTGTTAATATATTATCACAGTGGGCTCTGTGCCAATTGCCACACTGTATATAGCCTCCACATTGACTCTGTACCAGTACCCCCTGTATATAATATCACAGTGGGCTCTTATTGCCAGTTACCCCTGTATGGCCTCCACGTTGAGCTCTGTGCCGGTGCCCCCTGTATGTAATATCCACATTGACTCCTGTGCAGTTGCCCCTGTGTATAGTCTCCACGATTGACTCTGTGCCAGTGCCCTGTTAATATATTGGCTTGACTCATTATCGTTGATGTGTTGGTTTCAATAATGATAGTATCCCATTGACTCTGTACCGGTTGCCCCCTGTATGTAAGCCTCCACATTGTTTTCTGTGCCAGTACCCCCTGTATATAGCCTCCACATTGACTCTGTGCCGGTGCCCCTGTATGGCCCATCACATTGACTCTGTGCAGTTGCCCACAGCCATGTAAGCCTCCGGTGGCTCTGTGCCGGTGCCTGTATAAGCCTCAGTGACTCTGTGCGGTTACCCTGTATATATCCACATTGACTCTGTACCAGTACACCCTGTATATAGCCTCCACATTGACTCTGTACCGGTACCCCCTGTATATAGCCTCCACATTGACTCTGTACCAGTACCCCCTGTATATAGCCTCCACATTGACTCTGTACCAGTACACCCTGTATATAGCCTCCCACATTGACTCTGTACCGGTACCCCCTGTATATAGTCTCCACATTGACTCTGTACTGGTACCCCCTGTATATAGTCTCTGACTGACTCTGTACAGATTTGCCCCCCTGTGCTATAGCCTCCACATTGACACTGTGCCGTAACACCCTGTATATAGCCTCACATTGACTCTGTACTGGTACCCCCTGTATATAACCTCCACATTGACTCTGTACCGGTACCCCCTGTATATGCGCCTCCACATTGACTCTGTACCGGTACCCCCTGTATATAGCCTCCACATTGACTCTGTGCGGTACCCCCTGTATATAGCCTCCACATTGACTCTGTACCAATTTACACACCCTGTATATAGCCTCCACATTGACTCTGTGCCAGTGCCCCCTGTATATAGCCTCCACATTGACTCTGTGCCGGTACCCCCTGTATATAGCCTCCACATTGACTCTGTACCGGTACCCCTGTATATAGCCTCCACATTGACTCTGTACCGGTACCCCCTGTATATAGTCTCCACATTGACTCTGTACTGGTACCCCCTGTATATAGTCTCACATTGACTCTGTACAGGTACCCCCTGTATATAGCCTCCCACATTGACACTGTGCCGTAACACCCTGTATATAGCCTCCACATTGACTCTGTACTGGTACCCCTGTATATAACCTCCACATTGACTCTGTACCGGTACCCCCTGTATATAGCCTCACATTGACTCTGTGCCGGTACCCCCTGTATATAGCCTCCACATTGACTCTGTACCCGGTGCCCCTGTATATAGCCTCCACATTGACTCTGTACCAGTACACCTGTATATAGCCTCCACATTGACTCTGTACCAGTACCCCTGTATATAGCCTCCCACATTGACTCTGTGCCGGTACCCCCTGTATATAGCCTCCACATTGACTCTGTGCGGTACCCCCTGTATATAGCCTCCACAGTGACTCTGTGCCACGGTGCCATATAGCCTCCACATTGACTCTGTACCAGTTGCACCCCTGTATATAGCCTCCACATTGACTCTGTACCAGTACCCCCTGTATAGCCTCCACATTGACTCTGTACCAGTACACCCTGTATATAGCCTCCACATTGACTCTGTACCAGTACCCCCTGTATATAGCCTCCCACATTGACTCTGTACCAGTACCCCTGTATATAGCCTCCACGTTGACTCTGTACCAGTACCCCCTGTATATAGCCTCCACATTGACTCTGTACCAGTACCCCCTGTATATACGCCTCCACATTGACTCTGTACCGGTACCCCCTGTATATAGCCTCCACATTGACTCTGTACTGGTACCCCTGTATATAGTCTCCACATTGACTCTGTACACTGGTACCCCCTGTATATAGCCTCCACATTGACTCTGTACCGGTACCCCCTGTATATAGTCTCCACATTGACTCTGTACTGGTACCCCCCTGTATATAGTCTCACATTGACTCTGTACAGGTACCCCCTGTCATAGCCTCCACATTGACACTGTGCCGTAACACCCTGTATATAGCCTCCACATTGACTCTGTACTGGTACCCCCTGTATATAACCTCCACATTGACTCTGTGCAGTACCCCTGTATATAGCCTCCACATTGACTCTGTACCGATTACCCCCTGTATATAGCCTCCACATTGACTCTGTACGGTACCCCCTGTATATAGCCTCCACATTGACTCTGTACCAGTACACCCTGTATATAGCCTCCACATTGACTCTGTACCAGTACCCCTGTATATAGCCTCCACATTGACTCTGTACCAGTACCCCCTGTATATAGCCTCCCAGTGACTCTGTACCGGTACCCCCTGTATATAGCCTCACATTGACTCTGTACCGGTACCCCCTGTATATAGCCTCCACATTGACTCTGTCCATTACACCCTGTATATAGCCTCCACATTGACTCTGTTACCAGTACCCCCTGTATATAGCCTCCACATTGACTCTGTACCAGTACACCCTGTATATAGCCTATCACATTGACTCTGTACCAGTACCCCCTGTATATAGCCTCACATTGACTCTATTACCAGTACCCCCTGTATATAGCCTCCACAGTGACTCTGTACCAGTACCCCCCTGTATATAATATCCCATTGACTCTGTACCAGTACACCCTGTATATAGCCTCCACATTGACTCTGTACCAGTACCCCTGTATATAGCCTCCACATTGACTCTGTACCAGTACCCCCTGTATATAGCCTCCACATTGACTCTGTACCAGTACCCCCTGTATATAGCCTCCCATTGACTCTGTACCAGTACCCCCTGTATATAGCCTCCACATTGACTCTGTACCGGTACCCCCTGTATATAGCCTCCACATTGACTCTGTACTGGTACCCCCTGTATATAGTCTCCACATTGACTCTGTACCGGTACCCCCTGTATATAGCCTCCACATTGACTCTGTGCAGTACCCCTGTATATAGTCTCCACATTGACTCTGTACCTGGTACCCCCTGTATATAGTCTCCACATTGACTCTGTACAGGTACCCCCTGTATATAGCCTCCACATTGACTCTGTGCCGTAACACCCTGTATATAGCCTCCACATTGACTCTGTACTGGTACCCCTGTATATAACCTCCACATTGACTCTGTACTGGTACCCCTGTATATAGCCTCCACATTGACTCTGTACCGGTACCCCCTGTATATAGCCTCCACATTGACTCTGTGCCGGTGCCCCCTGTATATAGCCTCCACATTGACTCTGTACCAGTACACCCTGTATATAGCCTCACATTGACTCTGTACTGCAACCCCCTGTATATAGCCTCCACATTGACTCTGTACGGTACCCCCCTGTATATAGCCTCCACATTGACTCTGTGCGGTACCCCCTGTATATAGCCTCCACATTGACTCTGTGCCGGTTGCCCTAGTATAGCCCTCCACATTGACTCTGTACCAGTACACCCTGTATATAGCCTCCACATTGACTCTGTACCAGTACCCCCTGTATATAGCCTCCACATTGAGCTCTGTGCCAGTACCCTGTATATAGCCTCCACATTGACTCTGTACCAGTACACCCCTGTATATAGCCTCCACATTGACTCTGTGCAGTACCCCTGTATATAGCCTCCACATTGACTCTGTACCAGTACCCCTGTATATAGCCTCCACATTGACTCTGTACCGGTACCCCTGTATATAGCCTCCCACATTGACTCTGTACCAGTACCCCCCTGTATATAGCCTCCACATTGACTCTGTACCAGTACCCCTGTATATAGCCTCCACATTGACTCTGTACCGGTACACCCCCTGTATATAGCCTCCACATTGACTCTGTACCAGGAGGTACCTGTATATAGCCTCCACATTGACTCTGTGCCAGTACCCCCTGTATATAGCCTCCACATTGACTCTGTGCCAGTACCCCCTGTATATGGCCTCCACATTGACTCTGTACCGGTACCCCCTGTATATAGCCTCCACATTGACTCTGTACCGGTACCCCCTGTATATAGCCTCCACATTGACTCTGTACCAGTACCCCCTGTATATAGCCTCACATTGACTCTGTACCAGTACCCTGTATATAGCCTCCACATTGACTCTGTACCGGTGCCCCCTGTATATAGCCTCCAGTGACTCTGTACCGGTACCCCCTGTATATAACCTCCACATTGACTCTGTACGGTACCCCCCTGTATATAGCCTCCTCATTGACTCTGTACCGGTACCCCCTGTATATAGCCTCCCATTGACTCTGTACCAGTACCCCCTGTATATAGCCTCCACATTGACTCTGTGCAGTGCCCCCTGTATATAGCCTCCACATTGACTCTGTACGGTGCCCCTGTATCTAGCCTCCACATTGACTCTGTACCAGTACCCCCTGTATATAGCCTCCACATTGACTCTGTACCAGTACCCCCTGTATATAGCCTCCACATTGACTCTGTACCGGTACCCCTGTATATAACCTCCACATTGACTCTGTACCGGTACCCCCTGTATATAGCCTCCACATTGACTCTGTACCAGTACCCCCTGTATATAGCCTCCACATTGACTCTGTACCAGTACCCTGTATATAGCCTCCATTGACTCTGGGTACCGGTACCCCCTGTATATAGCCTCCACATTGACTCTGTGCGGTACCCCCTGTATAGCCTCCACATTGACTCTGTACCGGTACCCCTGTATATAGCCTCCACATTGACTCTGTACCGGTACCCCCTGTATATAGCCTCCTCATTGACTCTGTACCGGTACCCCCTGTATATAGCCTCCACATTGACTCTGTACCAGTACCCCCTGTATATAGCCTCCACATTGACTCTGTACCGGTACCCCTGTATATAGCCTCCACATTGACTCTGTGCCGGTACCCCTGTATATAGCCTCACATTGACTCTGTACCAGTACCCCCTGTATATAGCCTCCACATTGACTCTGTACCAGTACCCCTGTATATAGCCTCCACATTGACTCTGTACGGTACCCCCTGTATATAGCCTCCACATTGACTCTCCACCGGTACCCCCTGTATATAGCTCCACATTGACTCTGTACCAGTACCCCTGTATATAGCCTCCACATTGACTCTGTACCAGTACCCCCTGTATATAGCCTCCACATTGACTCTGTACCGGTACCCCCTGTATATAGCCTCCACAGTGACTCTGTACCGGTACCCCCTGTATATAGCCTCCACATTGACTCTGTACCGGTACCCCCTGTATATAGCCTCCACATTGACTCTGTACCGGTACCCCCTGTATATAGCCTCCACATTGACTCTGTACGGTACCCCCTGTATATAGCCTCCACATTGACTCTGTACCAGTACCCCCTGTATATAGCCTCCACATTGACTCTGTACCAGTACCCCCTGTATATAGCCTCCACATTGACTCTGTACCAGTACCCCCTGTATATAGCCTCCACATTGACTCTGTACCAGTACCCCCCTGTATATAGCCTCCACATTGACTCTGTACCAGTACCCCCTGTATATAGCCTCCACATTGACTCTGTACCAGTACCCCTGTATATAGCCTCCACATTGACTCTGTACTGGTACCCCCTGTATATAGCCTCCACATTGACTCTGTACCAGTACCCCCTGTATATAGCCTCCACATTGACTCTGTACCAGTACCCCCTGTATATAGCCTCCACATTGACTCTGTACTGGTACCCCCTGTATATAGCCTCCACATTGACTCTGTACTGGTACCCCCTGTATATAGCCTCCACATTGACTCTGTACTGGTACCTGTATATAGCCTCCACATTGACTCTGTACCAGTACCCCCTGTATATAGTCTCCACATTGACTCTGTACTGGTACCCCTGTATATAGCCTCCACATTGACTCTGTACCAGTACCCCCCCTGTATATAGCCTCCACATTGACTCTGTGCAGGTACCCCTAATATAGCCTCCACATTGACTCTGTACTGGTACCCCCTGTATATAGCCTCATTGACTCTGTACCAGTACCCCTGTATATAGCCTCCACATTGACTCTGTACTGGTACCCCTGTATATAGCCTCCACATTGACTCTGTACCGGTACCCCCTGTATATAGCCTCCCACATTGACTCTGTGCCGGTACCCCTGTATATAGCCTCCACATTGACTCTGTGCAGTGCCCCCTGTATATAGCCTCCACATTGACTCTGTACCCGGTACCCCCTGTATATAGCCTCCACATTGACTCTGTACTGGTACCCCCTGTATATAGCCTCACATTGACTCTGTGCGGTACCCCCTGTATATAGCCCTGTATATAGCCCTGTATATAGCCCTGTATATGGCCCTGTATATAGCCCTGTATATGGCCTATGTATATAGCCTGTATATGGCCTGTTATAGCTGTATATAGCCCTGTATATAGCCCTGTATATAGCCTGTATATAGCCCTGTATATAGCCCTGTATATAGCCCTGTATATAGCCCTGTATATAGCCCTGTATATAGCCCTGTATATAGCCCTGTATAGCCCTGTATATAGCCCTGTATATAGCCCTGTATATAGCCCTGTATATAGCCCTGTATATAGCCCTGTATATAGCCCTGTATATAGCCCTGTATATAGCCCTGTATATAGCCTGTATATAGCCCTGTATATAGCCCCTGTATATAGCCCTGTATATAGCCCTGTATATAGCCCTGTATATAGCCCTGTATATAGCCTGTATATAGCCCTGTATATAGCCCTGTATATGCCCTGTATATAGCCCTGTATATAGCCCTGTATATAGCCCTGTATATAGCCCTGTATATAGCCCTGTATATAGCCCTGTATATAGCCCTGTATATAGCCCTGTATATAGCCCTAGTATATAGCCCTGTATATAGCCCTGTATATAGCCCTGTATATAGCCCTGTATATAGCCCTGTATATAGCCCTGTATATAGCCCTGTATATAGCCCTGTATATAGCCCTGTATATAGCCCTGTATATAGCCCTGTATATAGCCCTGTATATAGCCCTGTATATAGCCCTGTATATAGCCCTGTATATAGCCCTGTATATAGCCCTGTATATAGCCCTGTATATAGCCCTGTATATAGCCCTGTATATAGCCCTGTATATAGCCCTGTATATAGCCCTGTATATAGCCTCCACATTGACTCTGTACCGGTACCCCCTGCATATAGTCTCCACATTGACTCTGTACCGGTACCCCCTGTATATAGCCCTGTATATAGCCCTGTATATAGCCCTGTATATAGCCCTGTATATAGCCCTGTATATAGCCTCCACATTGACTCTGTACCGGTACCCCCTGCATATAGCCCTGTATATAGCCCTGTATATAGCCCTGTATATAGCCCTGTATATAGCCCTGTATATAGCCCTGTATATAGCCCTGTATATAGCCCTGTATATAGCCCTGTATATAGCCCTGTATATAGCCCTGTATATAGCCCTGTATATAGCCCTGTATATAGCCCTGTATATAGCCCTGTATATAGCCCTGTATATAGCCCTGTATATAGCCCTGTATATAGCCCTGTATATAGCCCTGTATTTAGCACCGCTTCTGTTATTTACTCCTGTGTTTATTCTTATTGTTTACTTTTTGGGAGTTTATTTTTCTTAAAACTGCATTGTTGGTTAAGGGCTTGTAAGTAATCAGGGATTGGACTGCTGAGGTCTGGGTTAAAGTCATTTTCTCTGATGAATCCCCTTTCTGGTTGTTTGTATTCGGCACATGTGACAAATACAATTTGATTGGATTTGAAGAGTAGAACATTCATCTATGTTGAGGCCTGTAGGTGTTAGATGTGGTTAAGAAAGAGAAGGGAAAACAGAAATTGCTTTTCTGTAAAGAAAGAGAGACCGTTACTGTATAGACGTGACCAAAAGTTTTGAGAATGACACAAATACTACATTTTCACAAAGTCTGCTGCCTCAGTTTGTTTGATGGCAATTTGCATATACTCCAGAATGTTCTGAAGAGTGATCAGATGAATTGCAATTCATTACAAAGTCCCTCTTTGCCATGCAAATTAACTGAACCCCCAAAAAGCATTTCCACTGCATTTCATCCCTGCCACAAAAGGACCAGCTGACATCATGTCAGTGATTCTCTCGTTAACACAGGTGTGAGTGTTGACGAGGACAAAGCTGGAGATCACTCTGTCATGCTGATTGAGTTCGAATAACAGACTGGAAGCTTCAAAAGGAAGTTGGTGCTTGGAATCATTGTTCTTCCTCTGTCAAACATTGTTACCTGCAAGGAAACACGTTCCGTCATCATTGCTTTGCACAAAAAGGGCTTCACAGGCAAGGATATTGCTGCCAGTAAGATTGCATGTAAATCAACCATTTATTGGATCATCAAGAACTTCAAGGAGAGCGGTTCAAATGTTGTGAAGAAGGCTTCAGGGCGCCCAATGAAATCCAGCAAGAGCCAGGACCATCTTCTAAAGTTGATTCAGCTGCAGGATCGGGGCACCACCAGTACAGAGCTTGCTCAGGAATGGCAGCAGGCAGGTGTGAGTGCATCTGCACGCACAGTGAGGCGAAGACATTTGGAGGATGGTCTGGTGTCAAGAAGGGCTGCATAGAAGCCACTTCTCCCCAGGAAAAACATCAGGGACAGACTGATATTCTGATATTCTGCAAAAGGTACAGGGATTGGACTGCTGAGGACTGGGGTAAAGTTATTTTTTCTGATGAATCCCCTTTCCGAATGTTTGGGCCATCCGGAAAAAAACTTGTCCGGAGAAGACAAGGTGAGCACTACCATCAGTACTGTGTCATGCAGACAGTAAAGCTTCTCAGCCAAGGGAGTGGGCTCACCAACACATCCTCAGAGAGCAACTTCTCCCAACCATCCAGCAACAGTTTGGTGACAAACAATGCCTTTTCCAGCATGATGGAGCACCTTGCCATAAGGCAAAAGGCTCGGGGAACAAGTGGCTCGGGGAACAAAACATCGATATTTTGGGTCCATTGTCAGGAAACTCCCCAGACCTTAATCCCATTGAGAACTTGTGGTCAATCCTCAAGAGGCGGGTGGACAAACAAAAACCCACAAATTCTGACAAACTCCAAGCATTGATTATGCAAGTATGGGCTGTCATCAGTCAGCATGTGGCCCAGAAGTTAATTGACATCATGCCATCAGTCAGGATGTGGCCCAGAAGTTAATTGACATCATGCCAGGGTGGATTGCAGAGGTCTTGAAAAAGAAGGGTCAACACTGCAAAAATTGACTCTTTGCATCAACTTCATGTAATTGTCAATAAAAGCCTTTGATACTTATGAAATGCTTGTAATTATACTTCAGTATTCCATAGTAACATCTGACAAAAAACTAAAGACACTAAAAAAAAAATCTAAAGACACTGAAGCAGCAGACTTTGTGGAAATTAATATTTGTCTGTTTCTCAAAATGTTTGGCCACGACTGTATTACGACTTACTCTGAGTTATGTTCTATGTTTTTATGCCAAGTGATGCGTCATTATTTAATTAATCTAAACTAAATTAAACTATCTTGGCTGTAACGATACTGTGGACAGGTACCACATAGCCACATAGATACACTGGAAGGAACAAAGAACAAAGTAAAAGAGGTGTCATCCCAATGTGTCAAAACGTGACCAGGAGGCAATTCATCACGTTGTCTATCTAACCTCCTCAAACATGGTCCAACACGTTTTCTTCTCACTTCTCTTTCTGTTGTCTTTGACAGCTCAAAGCCCTCAGATGGTGTTGTGATCAATCAGGTCACTATTTCTCAATAGGCTGTGTGTTTTAATGTTGTTCTCTTTCAGGGGGGAAACACGTGGGTGGAGGATATCAACCGTTTCTATTCACCAGGCTAATCATCATCTGTCTACGTAGGAATCTGTTCCACAACAGTGTGTCAGATCAGAGGGAAAGTCATTTCTTCAGTCATTTAAGCAGCGAAGAAGATAATATGTTCAGCAACTATTGGTAAAAGCCTGGTGTTTCCTCTACGGAGCACATTTTTTCCACAACTACAGTTGTATCGGTAATATGATACGCTGAGTGTACAAAACATTAGGAACACCTGCTCTTTCCGTGACATAAACTGACAAGGTGATGCCAGATGAAAGTTATGATCCCTTATTGATGTCACTTGTTAAAACCACTTCAGTCACTGTAGATGAAGGGGAGGAGACGGGATTAAAGAAGGATTTGTAAGCCTTGAGTCAACTGAGAAATGGATTGTGTACCTGTGCCATTCAGAGGGATGACTGGGCAAGACAAAAGATTGAAGTGCCTTTGAACGGGATATGGTAGTAGGTGCCAGGTGCACGGGTTTGTGTCAAGAACTGCAACGCTGCTGGGTTTCACCCTCAACAGTTTCCTGTATGTATCAAAAAAACATTCAGCCAACTTGACACAACAGTGGGAAGCATTGGAGTCAACATGGGCCAGCTTCTCTGTGGAACGCCTTTCGACACCTTGTAGAGTCCATTTCCCCGATGAATTGAGGCGGTTCTGAGGGCAGAAGGGGCGGATCTAAGGGCAAAAGGGGCGGTTCTGAGGGCAAAAGGGGCAGATCTGAGGGCAAAAGGGGCGGATCTGAGGGCAAAAGGGGCAGATCTGAGGGCAAAAGGGGCGTTTCTGAGGGCAAAAGGGGCGGTTTTGAGGGCAAAAGGGGCGGTTCTGAGGGCAAAAGTGGCAGTTCTGAGGGCAAAAGTGGCGGATCTGAGGGCAAAAGGGGCGGATCTGAGGGCAAAAAGGGCGGTTCTGAGGGCAAAGGGGGCGGTCTGAGGGCAAAAGGGGCGGTTCTGACACTGACCAGATCTTAAGTGTCACCGGGGTATATATATATATATATATGAACGGGATATGGTAGTAGGTGCCAGGTGCACGGGTTTGTGTCAAGAACTGCAACGCTGCTGGGTTTCACCCTCAACAGTTTCCTGTATGTATCAAAAAAACATTACTGTACGTGTAGAATAAGGATTAAACCATCTGAGAGTTATAGTACTTAAGAACAATCATTTAAAAAAAACAAGTATATTATTCCATTCCCATATTGAAAACAAATGAATGTTTGAGAAGTATGCACATTATGTTGAGGAGATGAGAGACATAGTCAATACCTCTGAGTCTTTAAGATAAAGATGGATGAAGAGATGAAACACTGACTAGATCTTAAGTGTCACCGGGGTATATATATATATATATATATATATATATAGTGAAGAGATTGTTGGTGAGAAGAGAGGAGGAGAAGAGCAGAAGAGGAGAGGAGAGGAGGAGAGGAGAGAAGGAGTCGATGAGTCAAGGATAGGAGTAGAGGAGGAGATGAGGAGAGGAGACAAGGAGTGGAGACAAGGAGAGGAGAGAGGAGATGAGGAGACGAGGAGAGGAGGATAGGAGAGGAGAATAGGAGTGGAGAGGAGGAGGAGAAGAGGAGAAGAGGAAAGTAGGAGAGGAGAATAAGAGAGGAGGATAGGAGAGGAGTTTGGAGGAGGAGGAGAAGAGGAGAGGAGTTTGGAGAAGAAGAGAAAACGAAAGGAGAGGAGTATAGGAGAGGAGGATAGGAGAGGAGAATAGGAGTGTGGAGGAGGAGGAGAAGAGGAGAATAGGAGAGGAGAGGAGTTTAGGAGTGAAGAGGAGAGGAGGAGAAGAGGAGAAAAGGAGATGAGAGGAGTATAGGAGTGGAGAGGAGGAGGAGAGGATGAGAAGAGGAGAAAAGGAGAAGTATAGGAGTGGAGAGGAGGAGAGGAGGAGAGGAGAGGAGGAAAGCAGAGGAGGAGAGGAGAATAGGAGAGGAAGATAGGAGAGGAGGAGATGAGAATAGGAGAGGAGGATAGGAGAGGAGAATAGGAGTGGAGAGGAGGAGAGGAGGAGATGAGCAGATGAGGAGGAGAGGAGGAGAAAAGGAGAGGAGAGGAGTACAGGAGGAGAGGAGGAGGAGAGGAGAGGAGGATAGGAGAGGAGATGAGGAGAAGAGGAAAGGAGGAGAGGAGAATAGGAGAGGAGGATAGGAGAGGAGGAGAGGAGAGGAGAAGAGGAGAGGAGAAGAGGAGAAAAGGAGAGGAGTATAGGAGAGGAGAATAGGAGAATAGGAGAATAGGAGAATAGGAGAGGAGGAGAGGAGAGGAGAATAGGAGTGGGGAGGAGGCGGAGAAGACGAGAGGAGGAGAGGATAATAGGAGTGGAGAGGAGAGGAGGAGAGGATAATAGGAGTGGAGAGGAGAGGAGGAGAGGAGGAGAGGAGAGGAGAATAGGAGTGGAGAGGAGAGGAGGAGAGGAGGAGAGGAGAGGAGAATAGGAGTGGAGAGGAGGAGGAGAAGAGGAGGGGTGGAGAAGTCTCACGCCTGGTCTGCGGTCCAAACACTTAAAAGACACACCCTATCCCCTCTGCCCTCAAATTAAGTGGATACTTCTGATGACATATCATGACGTCTGACGAGTATACACTTGTAGGGCAAGGAGCGAGGGAGGAAGGAATGATTTTTAAAAACGTCTTAAGGCTAGGGGGCAGTATTCGGAAGTTCGGATGTCTGACGTGCCCAAAGTAAACTGCCTGTTACTCAGGCCCAGAAGCTAGAATATGCATATAATGGTAGTATTGGATAGAAATGACTCTGGAGTTTCTAAAACTGTTAAAATAATATCTGTGAGTATAACAGAACTGATATGGCAGGCAAAAACCCGAGGAGAATCCATCCAGATTTCTTTTTTGAGGTCATCACCCATTGAAAAGGCTTGTCTATGGGAAATTCAAAGGAAATCCTCGCATATTCCAGTTCCTATGGCTTCCACTAGATGTCAACAGTCTTTAGAAAGGGTTTCAGGCTTGTTTTTTGACAAATGAGCTAGAATTTGTAGTTTTTATAGGTGGCTCCCATTTTGACTGTAGTCTTGTGGTGCGCGTGGATGAGGGCGCACACTTCCTTATTTATCTCTGGTAATGAACATACTATTCTCCGTCTTAAATTTTATTGTTTATTTACATATTAGGGTACCTGAGGATTGATTAGAAATATTGTTTGAATTGTTTGGACGAAGTTTATTGGTAACTTCTGGGATTGCTTTGTCTGCACGTTGAACGACTGGAAAGGGTGGATTACTGAATCAAACAAGCCAACTAAACGGACTTTTTTGGGATTTAAAGAAGGACTTTATCGAACAAAACAACCATTTGTTGTGTAGCTGGGATCGTTGGGATTGCAAACAGAGGAAGATCTTCAAATGTAAGTGATTTATTTTATCGCTGTTTCTGACTTTTGTGACGCCTCTGCTGGCTTGCAAAAAGTTTTTAATGCTGGTGTATGCGGGGCGTTGTCCTCAGATAATCGCATTGTATGCTTTCGCCGTAAAGCCTTTTTGAAATCTGACAAAGCGGCTGAATTAACAAGAGGTTACGCTTTTAAACGATGTTTGACACTTGTATTTTCATGAATGTTTCATATTACGATTTTTGTATTTTGAATTTCACGCTCTGCAGTTTCACCAGATGTTGGCGAGGTGGGTCACTAGCGCCCCACCTAGCCTAAAGAGGTTTTAAATGGACCACCCTTACCCGGAAATTCGTCACTCGTTCATCCCACGGTGAATGTATTTTCAGCCACCAGTAGCTTGTCACGATGAATGTGTTTTCAGCCACCAGTAGCTTGTCACGATGAATGTGTTTTCAGCCACCGGTAGCTTGTCACGATGAATGTGTTTTCAGCCACCGGTAGCTTGTCACGATGAATGTGTTTTCAGCCACCGGTAGCTTGTGGAGATTAATGTGTTTTCAGCCACTGGTAGCTTGTGGAGATTAATGTGTTTTCAGCCACCGGTAGCTTGTCACGGTGAATGTGTTTTCAGCCACCAGTAGCTTGTCACGATGAATGTGTTTTCAGCCACCAGTAGCTTGTCACGATGAATGTGTTTTCAGCCACCAGTAGCTTGTCACGATGAATGTGTTTTCAGCCACCGGTAGCTTGTGGAGATTAATGTGTTTTCAGCCACTGGTAGCTTGTGGAGATTAATGTGTTTTCAGCCACCGGTAGCTTGTCACGGTGAATGTGTTTTCAGCCACCAGTAGCTTGTGGAGATTAATGTGTTTTCAGCCACCGGTAGCTTGTGGAGATTAATGTGTTTTCAGCCACCGGTAGCTTGTCACGGTGAATGTGTTTTCAGCCACCGGTAGCTTGTCACGGTGAATGTGTTTTCAGCCACCGGTAGCTTGTCACGGTGAATGTGTTTTCAGCCACCGGTAGCTTGTCACGATGAATGTGTTTTCAGCCACCGGTAGCTTGTGGAGATTAATGTGTTTTCAGCCACTGGTAGCTTGTGGAGATTAATGTGTTTTCAGCCACCGGTAGCTTGTCACGGTGAATGTGTTTTCAGCCACCAGTAGCTTGTCACGATGAATGTGTTTTCAGCCACCAGTAGCTTGTCACGATGAATGTGTTTTCAGCCACCAGTAGCTTGTCACGATGAATGAGTTTTCAGCCACCAGTAGCTTGTCACGATGAATGTGTTTTCAGCCACCAGTAGCTTGTCACGATCAATGTGTTTTCAGCCACCGGTAGCTTGTCACGATGAATGTGTTTTCAGCCACCGGTAGCTTGTGGAGATTAATGTGTTTTCAGCCACTGGTAGCTTGTGGAGATTAATGTGTTTTCAGCCACCGGTAGCTTGTCACGGTGAATGTGTTTTCAGCCACCAGTAGCTTGTGGAGATTAATGTGTTTTCAGCCACCGGTAGCTTGTGGAGATTAATGTGTTTTCAGCCACCGGTAGCTTGTCACGGTGAATGTGTTTTCAGCCACCGGTAGCTTGTCACGGTGAATGTGTTTTCAGCCACCGGTAGCTTGTCACGGTGAATGTGTTTTCAGCCACCGGTAGCTTGTGGAGATGAATGTGTTTTCAGCCACCAGTAGCTTGTCACGGTGAATGTGTTTTCAGCCACCAGTAGCTTGTCACGGTGAATGTGTTTTCAGCCACCAGTAGCTTGTCACGGTGAATGTGTTTTCAGCCACCAGTAGCTTGTCACGGTGAATGTGTTTTCAGCCACCAGTAGCTTGTCACGATGAATGTGTTTTCAGCCACCAGTAGCTTGTCACGATGAATGTGTTTTCAGCCACCGGTAGCTTGTCACGATGAATGTGTTTTCAGCCACCAGTAGCTTGTCACGATGAATGTGTTTTCAGCCACCTGTAGCTTGTCACGGTGAATGTGTTTTCAGCCACCAGTAGCTTGTCACGATGAATGTGTTTTCAGCCACCAGTAGCTTGTCACGGTGAATGTGTTTTCAGCCACCGGTAGCTTGTGGAGATGAATGTGTTTTCAGCCACCAGTAGCTTGTCACGGTGAATGTGTTTTCAGCCACCAGTAGCTTGTCACGGTGAATGTGTTTTCAGCCACCTGTAGCTTGTCACGGTGAATGTGTTTTCAGCCACCAGTAGCTTGTCACGATGAATGTGTTTTCAGCCACCAGTAGCTTGTCACGGTGAATGTGTTTTCAGCCACCGGTAGCTTGTGGAGATTAATGTGTTTTCAGCCACCAGTAGCTTGTGGAGATTAATGTGTTTTCAGCCACCAGTAGCTTGTCACGATGAATGTGTTTTCAGCCACCAGTAGCTTGTCACGATGAATGTGTTTTCAGCCACCAGTAGCTTGTCACGGTGAATGTGTTTTCAGCCACCGGTAGCTTGTCATTGTGAATGTGTTTTCAGCCACCGGTAGCTTGTCACGATGAATGTGTTTTCAGCCACCAGTAGCTTGTCACGATGAATGTGTTTTCAGCCACCAGTAGCTTGTCACGATGAATGTGTTTTCAGCCACCGGTAGCTTGTCACGATGAATGTGTTTTCAGCCACCGGTAGCTTGTCACGATGAATGTGTTTTCAGCCACCGGTAGCTTGTGGAGATTAATGTGTTTTCAGCCACTGGTAGCTTGTGGAGATTAATGTGTTTTCAGCCACCGGTAGCTTGTCACGGTGAATGTGTTTTCAGCCACCAGTAGCTTGTCACGATGAATGTGTTTTCAGCCACCAGTAGCTTGTCACGATGAATGTGTTTTCAGCCACCAGTAGCTTGTCACGATGAATGTGTTTTCAGCCACCAGTAGCTTGTCACGATGAATGTGTTTTCAGCCACCAGTAGCTTGTCACGATGAATGTGTTTTCAGCCACCGGTAGCTTGTCACGATGAATGTGTTTTCAGCCACTGGTAGCTTGTGGAGATTAATGTGTTTTCAGCCACTGGTAGCTTGTGGAGATTAATGTGTTTTCAGCCACCGGTAGCTTGTCACGGTGAATGTGTTTTCAGCCACCAGTAGCTTGTGGAGATTAATGTGTTTTCAGCCACCGGTAGCTTGTGGAGATTAATGTGTTTTCAGCCACCGGTAGCTTGTCACGGTGAATGTGTTTTCAGCCACCGGTAGCTTGTCACGGTGAATGTGTTTTCAGCCACCGGTAGCTTGTGGAGATGAATGTGTTTTCAGCCACCAGTAGCTTGTCACGGTGAATGTGTTTTCAGCCACCAGTAGCTTGTCACGGTGAATGTGTTTTCAGCCACCAGTAGCTTGTCACGGTGAATGTGTTTTCAGCCACCAGTAGCTTGTCACGGTGAATGTGTTTTCAGCCACCAGTAGCTTGTCACGATGAATGTGTTTTCAGCCACCAGTAGCTTGTCACGATGAATGTGTTTTCAGCCACCGGTAGCTTGTCACGATGAATGTGTTTTCAGCCACCAGTAGCTTGTCACGATGAATGTGTTTTCAGCCACCAGTAGCTTGTCACGGTGAATGTGTTTTCAGCCACCAGTAGCTTGTCACGGTGAATGTGTTTTCAGCCACCTGTAGCTTGTCACGGTGAATGTGTTTTCAGCCACCAGTAGCTTGTCACGATGAATGTGTTTTCAGCCACCAGTAGCTTGTCACGGTGAATGTGTTTTCAGCCACCGGTAGCTTGTCACGGTGAATGTGTTTTCAGCCACCGGTAGCTTGTCACGATGAATGTGTTTTCAGCCACCAGTAGCTTGTCACGGTGAATGTGTTTTCAGCCACCGGTAGCTTGTCACGGTGAATGTGTTTTCAGCCACCGGTAGCTTGTCACGGTGAATGTGTTTTCAGCCACTGGTAGCTTGTGGAGATGAATGTGTTTTCAGCCACCAGTAGCTTGTGGGTGCTTTATATGCACTACAGTCAAATATGAGTCCATGTCTACTTATATGAAACATATTATTAATAGAAGCCTACTGTATGACAGCTAGTAAATTAATTAGCTTACTAACGTTAGCCTGCCTAGCTGGAACTGAAGAAGGAGGGAAATGTTCCATTTCTACAATTTACCAAAAAATTACCAAACAAAAACATATTTACTTTTTAACGAGGCGTGTTTGTGCCGTCATGTTCATTAGTAGCACCATTTCTATCTTATTTACATTTGTTTTTTACTTACACTTGTATGTTGACTTCTCCATATTGATGTTAAGGTTGTAAGTTTTTGCTGACTTTTCTTAGCGGATGTATTATTGAATTATGGGGAGTTTCAGGCCCCCGAAGTGAACATTATTGTACACTTGCAAAGCCGACTAAAAATGAGGGCTGGGGGGATTACGTTGCAAACTTCCCTTGCTTGGCTAATCATTTGGACCGCCCTCCAAGATGGCGACGGGGATTCCCCCAAGGACATAAGGCGAGGGTAAGTGGACGAGGGCATAAGGCGAGGGTAAGTGGACGAGGGCATAAGGCGAGGGTAAGTGGACGAGGGCATAAGGCGAGGGTAAGTGGACGAGGGCATAAGGCGAGGGTAAGTGGACGAGGGCTTAAGGCGAGGGTAAGTGGACGAGGGCATAAGGCGAGGGTAAGTGGACGAGGGCATAAGGCGAGGGTAAGTGGACGAGGGCGTAAGGCGGGTAAGTGGACGAGGGCGTAAGGCGAGGGTAAGTGGACGAGGCGTAAGGCGAGGTAAGTGGACGAGGCATAAGGCGGGTAAGTGGACGAGGCGTAAGGCGAGGGTAAGTGGACGAGGGCGTAAGGCGAGGGTAAGTGGACGAGGGCGTAAGGTGAGGGTAAGTGGACGAGGGCATAAGGCGAGGGTAAGTGGACGGGCGTAAAGGCGAGGGTAAGTGGACGAGGGCGTAAGGCGAGGGTAAGTGGACGAGGGCATAAGGCGAGGGTAAGTGGACGAGGGCATAAGGCGAGGGTAAGTGGACGAGGGCATAAGGCGAGGGTAAGTGGACGAGGGGCATAAGGCGAGGTAAGTGGACGAGGGCATAGGCGAGGGTAAGTGGACGAGGGCATAAGGCGAGGGTAAGTGGACGAGGGCATAAGGCGAGGGTAAGTGGACGAGGCATAAGGCGAGGGTAAGTGGACGAGGGCGTAAGGCGAGGGTAAGTGGACGAGGGCGTAAGGCGGGTAAGTGGACGAGGGCATAAGGCGAGGGGTAAGTGGACGAGGGCATAAGGCGAGGGTAAGTGGACGAGGGCATAAGGCGAGGGTAAGTGGACGAGGGCATAAGGCGAGGGTAAGTGGACGAGGGCATAAGGCGAGGGTAAGTGGACGAGGGCATAAGGCGAGGGTAAGTGGACGAGGGCGTAAGGCGAGGTAAGTGGACGGGCGTAAAGGCGGGTAAGTGGACGAGGGCGTGTCTTTTCACTGTTTGGACCGCAAGCCCTGGTTATTGTTCTCTACTGACTATTCTGCAGTCAACGGCACTTACAGTGATGCTCAGGGGGAAATAAATAAATACAAACAATGTGCACACACACACACACACACACACACACACATCCACACACACACACACACACACACACACACACACACACACACACACACACACACACACACACACACACACACACATCCACACACACACACCACACACACATCCACACCACACACACATCCACACACAGACACACACACACACATCCACACACAGACACACACATCCACACACAGACACACACACACACACACACACATCCCCTAGGAGCATAACCTGAAACGTCTCATGTTTCAACCCTTTCCCCCTGGGAACATAACCTTGAAGAACACAGTGTGTTTTCCAAGGGTTCCTGCTGAATCTTTTATGACAAAAGTAGTTTTTTCCCCCCTTGCTGTGATGACCATTACTGGAGTTCAAGTGAAGTTCAATTTCTTTATTTCCTCCATGGGATTTCAAGGCCAATGTACATCTATGTATTCCCTTCAGCTACTTTACACAGACACACTACTGGTTTGGTGCATAGCAGTAGCTGCTCAGCTAGTTACCACCTCTTCTACAGACTCTATATCCTGGTTTCTCTGGATACTCTGACAAGCAGTATCCTTTTGAAAAGTTATTTTTTGTCTTAATTCTGGTGCCGCGATAAAAAACATCTAAACAAACAAAACATGAAAGACCCACTGAATATTGTGAATCTACCAATATACCTTTTTACAAACATGCAGTAACATACAATAACATACAATAGCATACAGTAACATACAGTAACATACAATAACATACAATAACATGCAGTAACATACAGTAACATACAATAACATGCAGTAACATACAGTAACATACAATAACATACAATAACATGCAGTAACATACAGTAACATACAATAACATACAATAACATGCAGTAACATACAGTAACATACAATAACATACAATAACATGCAGTAACATACAGTAACATACAATAACATACAATAACATACAATAACATACAGTAACATACAGTAACATGCAGTAACATACAATAACATACAGTAACATACAATAACATACAGTAACATACAGTAACATACAGTAACATACAATAACATGCAATAACATACAATAACATACAATAACATACACTAACATGCAGTAACATACAATAACATACAATAACATACAGTAACATACAATAACATACAGTAACATACACTAACATGCAGTAACATACAATAACATACAATAACATACAGTAACCTACAGTAACATACAGTAACATACAGTAACATACAGTAACATACAATAACATACAGTAACATACAATAACATACCATAACATACAGTAACATACAATAACATGCAATAACATACAGTAACATACAATAACATACAATAACATACAGTAACCTACAGTAACATACAGTAACCTACAGTAACCTACAGTAACATACAGTAACATACAGTAACATACAATAACATACAGTAACATACAGTAACATACAGGCGATAGACACAGCTGTACTATTTGGAGGTAACTAACGTAGGAGAAAACCTATAGCATGAACTGCCACTTCTATTGATCAGATCCCTATTGGACCTGGTGAAAGTAGTGCACTATGCAGGGAATAGGGATTTATAGGGCTCTGGTCAAAAGTAGTGCACTATGTAGGGAATAGGGTTCTATAGGGCTCTGGTCAAAAGTAGTGCACTATGTAGGGAATAAGGATCTATAGGGCTCTGGTCAAAAGTAGTGCACTATGTAGGGAATAGGGTTCTATAGGGCTCTGGTCAAAAGTAATGCACTATGTAGGGAATAGGGTTCTATAGGGCTCTGGTCAAAAGTAGTGCACTATGTAGGGAATAGGGTTCGATAGGGCTCTGGTCAAAAGTAGTGCACTATATAGAGAATAGGGTTCTATAGGGCTCTGGTCAAAAGTAGTGCACTATATAGGGAATAGGGTTCTATAGGGCTCTGGTCAAAAGTAGTGCACTATATAGGGAATAGGGTTCTATAGGGCTCTGGTCAAAAGTAGTGCACTATATAGGGAATAGGGTTTTATAGGGCTCTGGTGAAAAGTAGTGTACTATATAGGGAATAGGGTGCCATTTGAGACTCAACCCTGTTTATAGTGAAGTCTTTATGTTTTTGTATTTAAAAAAAACTTTATTTAACCAGGCAAGTCAGTTAAGAACTAATTCTTATTTTCAGTGACGGCCTAGGAACAGTGGGTTAACTACCTTGTTCAGGGGCAAAACTACTTTTTTTACCTTGTCAGTTCTGGGATTCGATCTTGCAACCTTTCGGTTACTAGTCCAAACCCCTGCAGCAGTGTCCCTGTTAGTAGTGAAGTCATTGTGAAGGCCAAGCCCCTGCAGCAGTGTCCCTGTTAGTAGTGAAGTCATTGTGAAGGCCAAACCCCTACAGCAGTGTCCCTGTTAGTAGTGAAGGCCAATGCAGCAGTGTCCCAGTCATAGTGAATGCCAAACCCCTGCAGCAGTGTCCCTGTTAGTAGTGAAGTCATAGTGAAGGCCAAGCCCCTGCAGCAGTGTCCCTGTTAGTAGTGAAGTCATAGTGAAGGCCAAACCCCTGCAGCAGTGTCCCTGTTAGTAGTGAAGTCATTGTGAAGGCCAAACCCCTGCAGCAGTGTCCCTGTTAGTAGTGAAGTCATTGTGAAGGCCAAACCCCTGCAGCAGTGTCCCTGTTAGTAGTGAAGTCATTGTGAAGGCCAACCCCTGCAGCAGTGTCCCTGTTAGTAGTGAAGTCATAGTGAAGGCCAAACCCCTGCAGCAGTGTCCCTGTTAGTAGTGAAGTCATAGTGAAGGCCAAGCCCCTGCAGCAGTGTCCCTGTTAGTAGTGAAGTCATAGTGAAGGCCAAACCCCTGCAGCAGTGTCCCTGTTAGTAGTGAAGTCATTGTGAAGGCCAAACCCTGCAGCAGTGTCCCTGTTAGTAGTGAAGTCATTGTGAAGGCCAAACCCTGCAGCAGTGTCCCTGTTAGTAGTGAAGTCATTGTGAAGGCCAACCCCTGCAGCAGTGTCCCTGTTAGTAGTGAAGTCATAGTGAAGGCCACCCCTGCAGCAGTGTCCCTGTTAGTAGTGAGCAGTGTCATTGTGAAGGCCAAACCCTGCAGCAGTGTCCCTGTTAGTAGTGAAGTCATTGTGAAGGCCAAACCCCTGCAGCAGTGTCCCTGTTAGTAGTGAAGTCATTGTGAAGGCCAAACCCCTGCAGCAGTGTCCCTGTTAGTAGTGAAGTCATAGTGAAGCCAAGCCCCTGCAGCAGTGTCCCTGTTAGTAGTGAAGTCATAGTGAAGGCCAAGCCCCTGCAGCAGTGTCCCTGTTAGTAGTGAAGTCATAGTGAAGGCCAAACCCCTGCAGCAGTGTCCCTGTTAGTAGTGAAGTCATAGTGAAGGCCAACCCCTGCAGCAGTGTCCCTGTTAGTAGTGAAGTCATAGTGAAGGCCAAGCCCCTGCAGCAGTGTCCCTGTTAGTAGTGAAGTCATTGTGAAGGCCAAACCCCTGCAGCAGTGTCCCTGTTAGTAGTGAAGTCATAGTGAAGGCCAAGCCCCTGCAGCAGTGTCCCTGTTAGTAGTGAAGTCATAGTGAAGGCCAAGCCCCTGCAGCAGTGTCCCTGTTAGTAGTGAAGTCATAGTGAAGGCCAAACCCCTGCAGCAGTGTCCCTGTTAGTAGTGAAGTCATAGTGAAGGCCAAACCCCTGCAGCAGTGTCCCTGTTAGTAGTGAAGTCATAGTGAAGGCCAAACCCCTGCAGCAGTGTCCCTGTTAGTAGTGAAGTCATTGTGAAGTCCATGCCCCTGCAGCAGTGTCCCTGTTAGTAGTGAAGTCATTGTGAAGGCCAAGCCCCTGCAGCAGTGTCCCTGTTAGTAGTGAAGTCATTGTGAAGGCCAAGCCCCTGCAGCAGTGTCCCTGTTAGTAGTGAAGTCATAGTGAAGGCCAAACCCCTGCAGCAGTGTCCCTGTTAGTAGTGAAGTCATAGTGAAGGCCAAACCCCTGCAGCAGTGTCCCTGTTAGTAGTGAAGTCATAGTGAAGGCCAAGCCCCTGCAGCAGTGTCCCTGTTAGTAGTGAAGTCATTGTGAAGGCCAAGCCCCTGCAGCAGTGTCCCTGTTAGTAGTGAAGTCATAGTGAAGGCCAAGCCCCTGCAGCAGTGTCCCTGTTAGTAGTGAAGTCATTGTGAAGGCCAAGCCCCTGCAGCAGTGTCCCTGTTAGTAGTGAAGTCATAGTGAAGGCCAAACCCCTGCAGCAGTGTCCCTGTTAGTAGTGAAGTCATAGTGAAGGCCAAACCCCTGCAGCAGTGTCCCTGTTAGTAGTGAAGTCATAGTGAAGGCCAAGCCCCTGCAGCAGTGTCCCTGTTAGTAGTGAAGTCATAGTGAAGGCCAAACCCCTGCAGCAGTGTCCCTGTTAGTAGTGAAGTCATTGTGAAGGCCAAACCCTGCAGCAGTGTCCCTGTTAGTAGTGAAGTCATTGTGAAGGCCAAACCCCTGCAGCAGTGTCCCTGTTAGTAGTGAAGTCATAGTGAAGGCCAAACCCCTGCAGCAGTGTCCCTGTTAGTAGTGAAGTCATAGTGAAGGCCAAACCCCCAGCAGTGTCCCCTGCAGCAGTGTCCCTGTTAGTAGTGAAGTCATAGTGAAGGCCAAACCCCTGCAGCAGTGTCCCTGTTAGTAGTGAAGTCATAGTGAAGGCCAAACCCCTGCAGCAGTGTCCCTGTTAGTAGTGATCAAGTCAGCAGTGTCCCTGTTAGTAGTGAAGTCATAGTGAAGGCCAAACCCCTGCAGCAGTGTCCCTGTTAGTAGTGAAGTCATTGTGAAGGCCAAGCCCTGCAGCAGTGTCCCTGTTAGTAGTGAAGTCATAGTGAAGGCCAAACCCCTGCAGCAGTGTCCCTGTTAGTAGTGAAGTCATAGTGAAGGCCAAACCCCTGCAGCAGTGTCCCTGTTAGTAGTGAAGTAGTGAAGGCCAAACCCCTGCAGCAGTGTCCCTGTTAGTAGTGAAGTCATAGTGAAGGCCAAGCCCCTGCAGCAGTGTCCCTGTTAGTAGTGAAGTCATAGTGAAGGCCAAACCCCTGCAGCAGTGTCCCTGTTAGTAGTGAAGTCATAGTGAAGGCCAAACCCTGCAGCAGTGTCCCTGTTAGTAGTGAAGTCATAGTGAAGGCCAACCCCTGCAGCAGTGTCCCTGTTAGTAGTGAAGTCATAGTGAAGGCCAAAGCCCCTGCAGCAGTGTCCCTGTTAGTAGTGAAGTCATAGTGAAGGCCAAGCCCCTGCAGCAGTGTCCCTGTTAGTAGTGAAGTCATAGTGAAGGCCAAACCCCTGCAGCAGTGTCCCTGTTAGTAGTGAAGTCATAGTGAAGGCCAAACCCCTGCAGCAGTGTCCCTGTTAGTAGTGAAGTCATAGTGAAGGCCAAACCCCTGCAGCAGTGTCCCTGTTAGTAGTGAAGTCATAGTGAAGGCCAAGCCCCTGCAGCAGTGTCCCTGTTAGTAGTGAAGTCATAGTGAAGGCCAAACCCCTGCAGCAGTGTCCCTGTTAGTAGTGAAGTCATAGTGAAGGCCAAGCCCCTGCAGCAGTGTCCCTGTTAGTAGTGAAGTCATTGTGAAGTGGCCATAGTGAAGGCCAAGCCCTGCAGCAGTGTCCCTGTTAGTAGTGAAGTCATAGTGAAGGCCAAACCCCTGCAGCAGTGTCCCTGTTAGTAGTGAAGTCATAGTGAAGGCCAAACCCCTGCAGCAGTGTCCCTGTTAGTAGTGAAGTCATAGTGAAGGCCAAACCCCTGCAGCAGTGTCCCTGTTAGTAGTGAAGTCATAGTGAAGGCCAAACCCCTGCAGCAGTGTCCCTGTTAGTAGTGAAGTCATAGTGAAGGCCAAGCCCCTGCAGCAGTGTCCCTGTTGTAGTGAAGTCATTGTGAAGGCCAAGCCCCTGCAGCAGTGTCCCTGTTAGTAGTGAAGTCATAGTGAAGGCCAAACCCCTGCAGCAGTGTCCCTGTTAGTAGTGAAGTCATAGTGAAGGCCAAGCCCCTGCAGCAGTGTCCCTGTTAGTAGTGAAGTCATAGTGAAGGCCAAACCCCTGCAGCAGTGGCCCTGTTAGTAGTGAAGTCATAGTGAAGGCCAAACCCTGCAGCAGTGTCCCTGTTAGTAGTGAAGTCATTGTGAAGTCCAACCCTGCAGCA
Organism: Oncorhynchus nerka; assembly: GCF_034236695.1. NCBI lineage: Eukaryota > Metazoa > Chordata > Actinopteri > Salmoniformes > Salmonidae > Oncorhynchus > Oncorhynchus nerka. The sequence goes on from NW_027039598.1 coordinate 36,903, forward strand.
GTGTCCCTGTTAGTAGTGAAGTCATAGTGAAGGCCAAGCCCCTGCAGCAGTGTCCCCTGTTAGTAGTGAAGTCATAGTGAAGGCCAAGCCCCTGCAGCAGTGTCCCTGTTAGTAGTGAAGTCATAGTGAAGGCCAAACCCCTGCAGCAGTGTCCCTGTTAGTAGTGAAGTAGTGAAGGCCATAGTGAAGGCCCCTGCAGCAGTGTCCCTGTTAGTAGTGAAGTCATAGTGAAGGCCAAACCCCTGCAGCAGTGTCCCTGTTAGTAGTGAAGTCATTGTGAAGGCCAAACCCCTGCAGCAGTGTCCCTGTTAGTAGTGAAGTCATAGTGAAGGCCAAACCCCTACAGCAGTGTCCCTGTTAGTAGTGAAGTCATAGTGAAGGCCAAACCCTGCAGCAGTGTCCCTGTTAGTAGTGAAGTCATAGTGAAGGCCAAACCCCTGCAGCAGTGTCCCTGTTAGTAGTGAAGTCATAGTGAAGGCCAAGCCCCTGCAGCAGTGTCCCTGTTAGTAGTGAAGTCATAGTGAAGGCCAAGCCCCTGCAGCAGTGTCCCTGTTAGTAGTGAAGTCATAGTGAAGGCCAAACCCCTGCAGCAGTGTCCCTGTAGTAGTGAAGTGCAGCAGTGTCCCTGTTAGTAGTGAAGTCATAGTGAAGGCCAAGCCCCTGCAGCAGTGTCCCTGTTAGTAGTGAAGTCATAGTGAAGGCCAAACCCCTGCAGCAGTGTCCCTGTTAGTAGTGAAGTCATAGTGAGCCCCTGCAGCAGTGTCCCTGTTAGTAGTGAAGTCATAGTGAAGGCCAAGCCCCTGCAGCAGTGTCCCTGTTAGTAGTGAAGTCATAGTGAAGGCCAAACCCCTGCAGCAGTGTCCCTGTTAGTAGTGAAGTCATAGTGAAGGCCAAACCCCTGCAGCAGTGTCCCTGTTAGTAGTGAAGTCAGTCATTGTGAAGGCCAAGCCCCTGCAGCAGTGTCCCTGTTAGTAGTGAAGTCATAGTGAAGGCCAAGCCCCTGCAGCAGTGTCCCTGTTAGTAGTGAAGTCATAGTGAAGGCCAAGCCCCTGCAGCAGTGTCCCTGTTAGTAGTGAAGTCATAGTGAAGGCCAAGCCCCTGCAGCAGTGTCCCTGTTAGTAGTGAAGTCATAGTGAAGGCCAAACCCCTGCAGCAGTGTCCCTGTTAGTAGTGAAGTCATAGTGAAGGTGAAGGCCAAGGCCAACCCCTGCAGCAGTGTCCCTGTTAGTAGTGAAGTCATAGTGAAGGCCAAACCCCTGCAGCAGTGTCCCTGTTAGTAGTGAAGTCATAGTGAAGGCCAAACCCCTGCAGCAGTGTCCCTGTTAGTAGTGAAGTCATAGTGAAGGCCAAACCCCTGCAGCAGTGTCCCTGTTAGTAGTGAAGTCATAGTGAAGGCCAAGCCCCTGCAGCAGTGTCCCTGTTTGTAGTGAAGTCATAGTGAAGGCCAAACCCCTGCAGCAGTGTCCCTGTTGGTAGTGAAGTCATTGTAAAGGCCAAGCCCCTGCAGCAGTGTCCCTGTTAGTAGTGAAGTCATAGTGAAGGCCAAGCCCCTGCAGCAGTGTCCCTGTTAGTAGTGAAGTCATAGTGAAGGCCAAACCCCTGCAGCAGTGTCCCTGTTAGTAGTGAAGTCATAGTGAAGGCCAAACCCCTGCAGCAGTGTCCCTGTTAGTAGTGAAGTCATAGTGAAGGCCAAACCCCTGCAGCAGTGTCCCTGTTAGTAGTGAAGTCATAGTGAAGGCCAAACCCCTGCAGCAGTGTCCCTGTTAGTAGTGAAGTCATAGTGAAGGCCAAACCCCTGCAGCAGTGTCCCTGTTAGTAGTGAAGTCATAGTGAAGGCCAAACCCCTGCAGCAGTGTCCCTGTTAGTAGTGAAGTCATAGTGAAGGCCAAAACCCTGCAGCAGTGTCCCTGTTAGTAGCCAAGCCCCTGCAGTGTCCCTGTTAGTAGTGAAGGCCAGCCCCTGCAGCAGTGTCCCTGTTAGTAGTGAAGTCATTGTGAAGGCCAAGCCCCTGCAGCAGTGTCCCTGTTAGTAGTGAAGTCATTGTGAAGGCCAAGCCCCTGCAGCAGTGTCCCTGTTAGTAGTGAAGTCATTGTGAAGGCCAACCCCTGCAGCAGTGTCCCTGTTAGTAGTGAAGTCATAGTGAAGGCCAAACCCCTGCAGCAGTGTCCCTGTTAGTAGTGAAGTCATTGTGAAGGCCAAGCCCCTGCAGCAGTGTCCCTGTTAGTAGTGAAGTCATAGTGAAGGCCAAGCCCCTGCAGCAGTGTCCCTGTTAGTAGTGAAGGTCAGTGTCCCTGTTAGTAGTAAAGTCATAGTGAAGGCCAAGCCCCTGCAGCAGTGTCCCTGTTAGTAGTGAAGTCATAGTGAAGGCCAAACCCCTGCAGCAGTGTCCCTGTTAGTAGTGAAGTCATAGTGAAGGCCAAACCCCTGCAGCAGTGTCCCTGTTAGTAGTGAAGTCATAGTGAAGGCCAAACCCCTGCAGCAGTGTCCCTGTTAGTAGTGAAGTCATAGTGAAGGCCAAGCCCCTGCAGCAGTGTCCCTGTTAGTAGTGAAGTCATAGTGAACCCCTGCAGCAGTGTCCCTGTTAGTAGTGAAGTCATTGTGAAGGCCAAGCCCCTGCAGCAGTGTCCCTGTTAGTAGTGAAGTCATAGTCAGCCCCTGCAGCAGTGTCCCTGTTAGTAGTGAAGTCATAGTGAAGGCCAAACCCCTGCAGCAGTGTCCCTGTTAGTAGTGAAGTCATTGTGAAGTCCATGCCCCTGCAGCAGTGTCCCTGTTAGTAGTGAAGTCATTGTGAAGGCCAAGCCCCTGCAGCAGTGTCCCTGTTAGTAGTGAAGTCATAGTGAAGGCCAAACCCCTGCAGCAGTGTCCCTGTTAGTAGTGAAGTCATAGTGAAGGCCAAACCCCTGCAGCAGTGTCCCTGTTAGTAGTGAAGTAGTGAAGGCCAAACCCCTGCAGCAGTGTCCCTGTTAGTAGTGAAGTCATAGTGAAGGCCAAACCCCTGCAGCAGTGTCCCTGTTAGTAGTGAAGTCATAGTGAAGGCCAAAGCCCCTGCAGCAGTGTCCCTGTTAGTAGTGAAGTCATAGTGAAGGCCAAGCCCCTGCAGCAGTGTCCCTGTTAGTAGTGAAGTCATAGTGAAGGCCAAGCCCCTGCAGCAGTGTCCCTGTTAGTAGTGAAGTCATAGTGAAGGCCAAACCCCTGCAGCAGTGTCCCTGTTAGTAGTGAAGTCATAGTGAAGGCCAAACCCTGCAGCAGTGTCCCTGTTAGTAGTGAAGTCATAGTGAAGGCCAAGCCCCTGCAGCAGTGTCCCTGTTAGTAGTGAAGTCATAGTGAAGGCCAAGCCCCTGCAGCAGTGTCCCTGTTAGTAGTGAAGTCATAGTGAAGGCCAAACCCCTGCAGCAGTGTCCCTGTTAGTAGTGAAGTCAAGTGAAGGCCAAGCCCCTGCAGCAGTGTCCCTGTTAGTAGTGAAGTCATAGTGAAGGCCAAACCCCTGCAGCAGTGTCCCTGTTAGTAGTGAAGTCATAGTGAAGGCCAAGCCCCTGCAGCAGTGTCCCTGTTAGTAGTGAAGTCATTAGTGAAGGCCAAGCCCCTGCAGCAGTGTCCCTGTTAGTAGTGAAGTCATAGTGAAGGCCAAGCCCCTGCAGCAGTGTCCCTGTTAGTAGTGAAGTCAAGTGAAGGCCAAGCCCCTGCAGCAGTGTCCCTGTTAGTAGTGAAGTCATAGTGAAGGCCAAAGCCCCTGCAGCAGTGTCCCTGTTAGTAGTGAAGTCATAGTGAAGGCCAAACCCCTGCAGCAGTGTCCCTGTTAGTAGTGAAGTCATAGTGAAGGCCAAACCCCTGCAGCAGTGTCCCTGTTAGTAGTGAAGTCATAGTGAAGGCCAAAGCCCCTGCAGCAGTGTCCCTGTTAGTAGTGAAGTCATAGTGAAGGCCAAACCCCTGTCCCAGTCAGTGTCCCTGTTCCCTGTTAGTGAAGTCATAGTGAAGGCCAAGCCCCTGCAGCAGTGTCCCTGTTAGTAGTGAAGTCATTGTGAAGGCCAAACCCCTGCAGCAGTGTCCCTGTTAGTAGTGAAGTCATAGTGAAGGCCAAGCCCTGCCCCTGTCAGCAGTGTCCCTGTTAGTAGTGAAGTCATAGTGAAGGCCAAACCCCTGCAGCAGTGTCCCTGTTAGTAGTGAAGTCCCTGCAGCAGTGTCCCTGCAGCAGTGTCCCTGTTAGTAGTGAAGTCATAGTGAAGGCCAAGCCCTGCAGCAGTGTCCCTGTTAGTAGTGAAGTCATAGTGAAGGCCAAACCCCTGCAGCAGTGTCCCTGTTAGTAGTGAAGTCATAGTGAAGGCCAAACCCCTGCAGCAGTGTCCCTGTTAGTAGTGAAGTCAGTGAAGGCCAAGCCCCTGCAGCAGTGTCCCTGTTAGTAGTGAAAGGCCAAGCCCCTGCAGCAGTGTCCCTGTTAGTAGTGAAGTCATAGTGAAGGCCAAACCCCTGCAGCAGTGTCCCTGTTAGTAGTGAAGTCATTGTGAAGGCCAAGCCCCTGCAGCAGTGTCCCTGTTAGTAGTGAAGTCATAGTGAAGGCCAAGCCCCTGCAGCAGTGTCCCTGTTAGTAGTGAAGTCATGTGAAGGCCAAGCCCCTGCAGCAGTGTCCCTGTTAGTAGTGAAGTCATAGTGAAGGCCAAGCCCCTGCAGCAGTGTCCCTGTTAGTAGTGAAGTCATAGTGAAGGCCAAGCCCCTGCAGCAGTGTCCCTGTTAGTAGTGAAGTCATAGTGAAGGCCAAACCCCTGCAGCAGTGTCCCTGTTAGTAGTGAAGTCATAGTGAAGGCCAAGCCCTGCAGCAGTGTCCCTGTTAGTAGTGAAGTCATAGTGAAGGCCAAGCCCCTGCAGCAGTGTCCCTGTTAGTAGTGAAGTCATAGTGAAGGCCAAACCCCTGCAGCAGTGTCCCTGTTAGTAGTGAAGTCATAGTGAAGGCCAAACCCCTGCAGCAGTGTCCCTGTTAGTAGTGAAGTCATAGTGAAGGCCAAACCCCTGCAGCAGTGTCCCTGTTAGTAGTGAAGTCATAGTGAAGGCCAAACCCCTGCAGCAGTGTCCCTGTTAGTAGTGAAGTCATAGTGAAGGCCAAACCCCTGCAGCAGTGTCCCTGTTAGTAGTGAAGTCATAGTGAAGGCCAAACCCCTGCAGCAGTGTCCCTGTTAGTAGTGAAGTCATGTGAAGGCCAAACCCCTGCAGCAGTCCCTGTTAGTAGTGAAGTCATAGTGAAGGCCAAACCCCTGCAGCAGTGTCCCTGTAGTGAAGTAGTGAAGCCCCTCAGCAGTGTCCCTGTTAGTAGTGAAGTCATAGTGAAGGCCAAGCCCCTGCAGCAGTGTCCCTGTTAGTAGTGAAGTCATAGTGAAGGCCAAGCCCCTGCAGCAGTGTCCCTGTTAGTAGTGAAGTCATAGTGAAGGCCAACCCCTGCAGCAGTGTCCCTGTTAGTAGTGAAGTCATAGTGAAGGCCAAACCCCTGCAGCAGTGTCCCTGTTAGTAGTGAAGTCATAGTGAAGGCCAAGCCCCTGCAGCAGTGTCCCTGTTAGTAGTGAAGTCATAGTGAAGGCCAAGCCCCTGCAGCAGTGTCCCTGTTAGTAGTGAAGTCATAGTGAAGGCCAAACCCTGCAGCAGTGTCCCTGTTAGTAGTGAACCCCTGCAGCAGTGTCCCTGTTAGTAGTGAAGTCATTGTGAAGGCCAAGCCCCTGCAGCAGTGTCCCTGTTAGTAGTGAAGTCATAGTGAAGGCCAAGCCCCTGCAGCAGTGTCCCTGTTAGTAGTGAAGTCATAGTGAAGGCCAAACCCCTGCAGCAGTGTCCCTGTTAGTAGTGAAGTCATAGTGAAGGCCAAAGAAGGCCAAGCCCTGCAGCAGTGTCCCTGTTAGTAGTGAAGTCATAGTGAAGGCCAAGCCCCTGCAGCAGTGTCCCTGTTAGTAGTGAAGTCATAGTGAAGGCCAAACCCCTGCAGCAGTGTCCCTGTTAGTAGTGAAGTCATAGTGAAGGCCAAGCCCCTGCAGCAGTGTCCCTGTTAGTAGTGAAGTCATAGTGAAGGCCAAAGCCCCTGCAGCAGTGTCCCTGTTAGTAGTGAAGTCATAGTGAAGGCCAAACCCCTGCAGCAGTGTCCCTGTTAGTAGTGAAGTCATAGTGAAGGCCAAGCCCCTGCAGCAGTGTCCCTGTTAGTAGTGAAGTCATTGTGAAGGCCAAGCCCCTGCAGCAGTGTCCCTGTTAGTAGTGAAGTCATAGTGAAGGCCAAACCCCTGCAGCAGTGTCCCTGTTAGTAGTGAAGTCATAGTGAAGGCCAAACCCCTGCAGCAGTGTCCCTGTTAGTAGTGAAGTCATAGTGAAGGCCAAACCCCTGCAGCCCTGAAGGCCAAGCCCTGCAGCAGTGTCCCTGTTAGTAGTGAAGTCATAGTGAAGGCCAAGCCCCTGCAGCAGTGTCCCTGTTAGTAGTGAAGTCATAGTGAAGGCCAAAGCCCCTGCAGCAGTGTCCCTGTTAGTAGTGAAGTCATTGTGAAGGCCAAACCCCTGCAGCAGTGTCCCTGTTAGTAGTGAAGTCATAGTGAAGGCCAAGCCCCTGCAGCAGTGTCCCTGTTAGTAGTAAAGTCATAGTGAAGGCCAAGCCCCTGCAGCAGTGTCCCTGTTAGTAGTGAAGTCATAGTGAAGGCCAAGCCCTGCAGCAGTGTCCCTGTTAGTAGTGAAGTCATAGTGAAGGCCAAACCCCTGCAGCAGTGTCCCTGTTAGTAGTGAAGTCATAGTGAAGGCCAAACCCCTGCAGCAGTGTCCCTGTTAGTAGTGAAGTCATAGTGAAGGCCAAGCCCCTGCAGCAGTGTCCCTGTTAGTAGTGAAGTCATAGTGAAGGCCAAGCCCCTGCAGCAGTGTCCCAGTGAAGGCCAAACCCCTGCAGCAGTGTCCCTGTTAGTAGTGAAGTCATAGTGAAGGCCAAACCCCTGCAGCAGTGTCCCTGTTAGTAGTGAAGTCATAGTGAAGGCCAAACCCCTGCAGCAGTGTCCCTGTTAGTAGTGAAGTCATTGTGAAGTCCATGCCCCTGCAGCAGTGTCCCTGTTAGTAGTGAAGTCATTGTGAAGGCCAAGCCCCTGCAGCAGTGTCCCTGTTAGTAGTGAAGTCATAGTGAAGCCAAACCCTGCAGCAGTGTCCCTGTTAGTAGTGAAGTCATTGTGAAGGCCAAGCCCCTGCAGCAGTGTCCCTGTTAGTAGTGAAGTCATAGTGAAGGCCAAACCCCTGCAGCAGTGTCCCTGTTAGTAGTGAAGTCATAGTGAAGGCCAAACCCCTGCAGCAGTGTCCCTGTTAGTAGTGAAGTCATAGTGAAGGCCAAAGCCCCTGCAGCAGTGTCCCTGTTAGTAGTGAAGTCATAGTGAAGGCCAAGCCCCTGCAGCAGTGTCCCTGTTAGTAGTGAAGTCATAGTGAAGGCCAAACCCCTGCAGCAGTGTCCCTGTTAGTAGTGAAGTCATAGTGAAGGCCAAGCCCCTGCAGCAGTGTCCCTGTTAGTAGTGAAGTCATAGTGAAGGCCAAGCCCCTGCAGCAGTGTCCCTGTTAGTAGTGAAGTCATAGTGAAGGCCAAGCCCCTGCAGCAGTGTCCCTGTTAGTAGTGAAGTCATAGTGAAGGCCAAACCCCTGCAGCAGTGTCCCTGTTAGTAGTGAAGTCATTGTGAAGGCCAAGCCCCTGCAGCAGTGTCCCTGTTAGTAGTGAAGTCATAGTGAAGGCCAAACCCCTGCAGCAGTGTCCCTGTTAGTAGTGAAGTCATAGTGAAGGCCAAACCCCTGCAGCAGTGTCCCTGTTAGTAGTGAAGTCATAGTGAAGGCCAAACCCCTGCAGCAGTGTCCCTGTTAGTAGTGAAGTCATAGTGAAGGCCAAACCCCTGCAGCAGTGTCCCTGTTAGTAGTGAAGTCATAAGGCCAAACCCCTGCAGCAGTGTCCCTGTTAGTAGTGAAGTCATTAGTGAAGGCCAAGCCCCTGCAGCAGTGTCCCTGTTAGTAGTGAAGTCATTGTGAAGGCCAAGCCCCTGCAGCAGTGTCCCTGTTAGTAGTGAAGTCATAGTGAAGGCCAAGCCCCTGCAGCAGTGTCCCTGTTAGTGTAGTGAAGTCATAGTGAAGGCCAAGCCCTGCAGCAGTGTCCCTGTTAGTAGTGAAGTCATAGTGAAGGCCAAACCCTGCAGCAGTGTCCCTGTTAGTAGTGAAGTCATAGTGAAGGCCAAACCCCTGCAGCAGTGTCCCTGTTAGTAGTGAAGTCATAGTGAAGGCCAAAGCCCCTGCAGCAGTGTCCCTGTTAGTAGTGAAGTCATAGTGAAGGCCAAACCCCTGCAGCAGTGTCCCTGTTAGTAGTGAAGTCATAGTGAAGGCCAAAACCCCTGCAGCAGTGTCCCTGTTAGTAGTGAAGTCATAGTGAAGGCCAAACCCCTGCAGCAGTGTCCCTGTTAGTAGTGAAGTCATAGTGAAGGCCAAACCCCTGCAGCAGTGTCCCTGTTAGTAGTGAAGTCATAGTGAAGGCCAAGCCCTGCAGCAGTGTCCCTGTTAGTAGTGAAGTCATAGTGAAGGCCAAACCCCTGCAGCAGTGTCCCTGTTAGTAGTGAAGTCATAGTGAAGGCCAAACCCCTGCAGCAGTGTCCCTGTTAGTAGTGAAGTGTCCCTGCAGCAGTGTCCCTGTTAGTAGTGAAGTCATAGAAGTAACAAACCCCTGCCAGTGTCCCCTGCAGCAGTGTCCCTGTTAGTAGTGAAGTCATAGTGAAGGCCAAGCCCCTGCAGCAGTGTCCCTGTTAGTAGTGAAGTCATAGTGAAGGCCAAGCCCCTGCAGCAGTGTCCCTGTTAGTAGTGAAGTCATAGTGAAGGCCAAGCCCCTGCAGCAGTGTCCCTGTTAGTAGTGAAGTCATAGTGAAGGCCAAACCCCTGCAGCAGTGTCCCTGTTAGTAGTGAAGTCATTAGTGAAGGCCAAACCCCTGCAGCAGTGTCCCTGTTAGTAGTGAAGTCATAGTGTCAAGAAGGCCAAACCCCTGCAGCAGTGTCCCTGTTAGTAGTGAAGTCATAGTGAAGGCCAAACCCCTGCAGCAGTGTCCCTGTTAGTAGTGAAGTCATAGTGAAGGCCAAGCCCTGCAGCAGTGTCCATGTTAGTAGTGAAGTCATAGTGAAGGCCAAGCCCCTTTAGCAGTGTCCCTGTTAGTAGTGAAGTCATAGTGAAGGCCAAACCCCTGCAGCAGTGTCCCTGTTAGTAGTGAAGTCATTGTGAAGGCCAAGCCCCTGCAGCAGTGTCCCTGTTAGTAGTGAAGTCATAGTGAAGGCCAAACCCCTGCAGCAGTGTCCCTGTTAGTAGTGAAGTCATAGTGAAGGCCAAGCCCCTGCAGCAGTGTCCCTGTTAGTAGTGAAGTCATTGTGAAGGCCAAGCCCCTGCAGCAGTGTCCCTGTTAGTAGTGAAGTCATAGTGAAGGCCAAACCCCTGCAGCAGTGTCCCTGTTAGTAGTGAAGTCATAGTGAAGGCCAAGCCCCTGCAGCAGTGTCCCTGTTAGTAGTGAAGTCATAGTGAAGGCCAAGCCCCTGCAGCAGTGTCCCTGTTAGTAGTGAAGTCATAGTGAAGGCCAAACCCCTGCAGCAGTGTCCCTGTTAGTAGTGAAGTCATAGTGAAGGCCAAGCCCCTGCAGCAGTGTCCCTGTTAGTAGTGAAGTCATAGTGAAGGCCAAGCCCCTGCAGCAGTGTCCCTGTTAGTAGTGAAGTCATAGTGAAGGCCAAACCCCTGCAGCAGTGTCCCTGTTAGTAGTGAAGTCATAGTGAAGGCCAAGCCCCTGCAGCAGTGTCCCTGTTAGTAGTGAAGTCATAGTGAAGGCCAAACCCCTGCAGCAGTGTCCCTGTTAGTAGTGAAGTCATAGTGAAGGCCAAGCCCCTGCAGCAGTGTCCCTGTTAGTAGTGAAGTCATGTGAAGGCCAAGCCCCTGCAGCAGTGTCCCTGTTAGTAGTGAAGTCATAGTGAAGGCCAAACCCCTGCAGCAGTGTCCCTGTTAGTAGTGAAGTCATAGTGAAGGCAAAACCCCTGCAGCAGTGTCCCTGTTAGTAGTGAAGTCATAGTGAAGGCCAAGCCCCTGCAGCAGTGTCCCTGTTAGTAGTGAAGTCATAGTGAAGGCCAAGCCCTGCAGCAGTGTCCCTGTTAGTAGTGAAGTCATAGTGAAGGCCAAGCCCCTGCAGCAGTGTCCCTGTTAGTAGTGAAGTCTAGTGAAGGCCAACCCCTGCAGCAGTGGCCCTGTTAGTAGTGAAGTCATAGTGAAGGCCAAACCCCTGCAGCAGTGTCCCTGTTAGTAGTGAAGTCATTGTGAAGGCCAAACCCCTGCAGCAGTGTCCCTGTTAGTAGTGAAGTCATTGTGAAGGCCAAGCCCCTGCAGCAGTGTCCCTGTTAGTAGTGAAGTCATTGTGAAGGCCAAACCCCTGCAGCAGTGTCCCTGTTAGTAGTGAAGTCATAGTGAAGGCCAAGCCCCTGCAGCAGTGTCCCTGTTAGTAGTGAAGTCATAGTGAAGGCCAACCCCTGCAGCAGTGTCCCTGTTAGTAGTGAAGTCATAGTGAAGGCCAAACCCCTGCAGCAGTGTCCCTGTTAGTAGTGAAGTCATAGTGAAGGCCAAACCCCTGCAGCAGTGTCCCTGTTAGTAGTGAAGTCATTGTGAAGGCCAAGCCCCTGCAGCAGTGTCCCTGTTAGTAGTGAAGTCATAGTGAAGGCCAAACCCCTGCAGCAGTGTCCCTGTTAGTAGTGAAGTCATTGTGAAGGCCAAGCCCCTGCAGCAGTGTCCCTGTTAGTAGTGAAGTCATAGTGAAGGCCAAGCCCCCAGCAGTGTCCCTGTTAGTAGTGAAGTCAGTGGCCAAACCCTGCAGCAGTGTCCCTGTTAGTAGTGAAGTCATAGTGAAGGCCAAGCCCCTGCAGCAGTGTCCCTGTTAGTAGTGAAGTCATTGTGAAGGCCAAACCCCTACAGCAGTGTCCCTGTTAGTAGTGAAGTCATAGTGAAGGCCAAGCCCCTGCAGCAGTGTCCCTGTTAGTAGTGAAGTCATAGTGAAGGCCAAACCCCTGCAGCAGTGTCCCTGTTAGTAGTGAAGTCATAGTGAAGGCCAACCCCCTGCAGCAGTGTCCCTGTTAGTAGTGAAGTCATAGTGAAGGCCAAGCCCCTGCAGCAGTGTCCATGTTAGTAGTGAAGTCATAGTGAAGGCCAAGCCCCTTTAGCAGTGTCCCTGTTTGTAGTGAAGTCATAGTGAAGGCCAAACCCCTGCAGCAGTGTCCCTGTTGGTAGTGAAGTCATTGTGAAGGCCAAGCCCCTGCAGCAGTGTCCCTGTTAGTAGTGAAGTCATAGTGAAGGCCAAACCCCTGCAGCAGTGTCCCTGTTAGTAGTGAAGTCATAGTGAAGGCCAAACCCCTGCAGCAGTGTCCCTGTTAGTAGTGAAGTCATAGTGAAGGCCAACCCCTGCAGCAGTGTCCCTGTTAGTAGTGAAGTCATAGTGAAGGCCAAACCCCTGCAGCAGTGTCCCTGTTAGTAGTGAAGTCATAGTGAAGGCCAAACCCTGCAGCAGTGTCCCTGTTAGTAGTGAAGTCATTGTGAAGGCCAAACCCTGCAGCAGTGTCCCTGTTAGTAGTGAAGTCATAGTGAAGGCCAAGCCCCTGCAGCAGTGTCCCTGTTAGTAGTGAAGTCATTGTGAAGGCCAAACCCCTACAGCAGTGTCCCTGTTAGTAGTGAAGTCATAGTGAAGGCCAAGCCCCTGCAGCAGTGTCCCTGTTAGTAGTGAAGTCATAGTGAAGGCCAAGCCCCTGCAGCAGTGTCCCTGTTAGTAGTGAAGTCATAGTGAAGGCCAAACCCCTGCAGCAGTCAGTGTCCCAGTGTCCCTGTTAGTAGTGAAGTCATAGTGAAGGCCAAACCCCTGCAGCAGTGTCCCTGTTAGTAGTGAAGTCATAGTGAAGGCCAAGCCCCTGCAGCAGTGTCCCTGTTAGTAGTGAAGTCATAGTGAAGGCCAAGCCCCTGCAGCAGTGTCCCTGTTAGTAGTGAAGTCATAGTGAAGGCCAAACCCCTGCAGCAGTGTCCCTGTTAGTAGTGAAGTCATAGTGAAGGCCAAACCCCTGCAGCAGTGTCCCTGTTAGTAGTGAAGTCATTGTGAAGGCCAAACCCCTGCAGCAGTGTCCCTGTTAGTAGTGAAGTCATTGTGAAGGCCAAACCCCTGCAGCAGTGTCCCTGTTAGTAGTGAAGTCATAGTGAAGGCCAAGCCCCTGCAGCAGTGTCCCTGTTAGTAGTGAAGTCATAGTGAAGGCCAAGCCCCTGCAGCAGTGTCCCTGTTAGTAGTGAAGTCATAGTGAAGGCCAAACCCCTGCAGCAGTGTCCCTGTTAGTAGTGAAGTCATAGTGAAGGCCAAACCCCTGCAGCAGTGTCCCTGTTAGTAGTGAAGTCAGTGCCCCTCCAGCAGTGTCCCTGTTAGTAGTGAAGTCATAGTGAAGGCCAAACCCCTGCAGCAGTGTCCCTGTTAGTAGTGAAGTCATAGTGAAGGCCAAGCCCCTGCAGCAGTGTCCCCCCTGCAGCAGTGTCCCTGTTAGTAGTGAAGTCATAGTGAAGGCCAAGCCCCTGCAGCAGTGTCCCTGTTAGTAGTGAAGTCATTGTGAAGGCCAAGCCCCTGCAGCAGTGTCCCTGTTAGTAGTGAAGTCATTGTGAAGGCCAAGCCCCTGCAGCAGTGTCCCTGTTAGTAGTGAAGTCATAGTGAAGGCCAAACCCCTGCAGCAGTGTCCCTGTTAGTAGTGAAGTCATTGTGAAGGCCAAGCCCCTGCAGCAGTGTCCCTGTTAGTAGTGAAGTCATAGTGAAGGCCAAGCCCCTGCAGCAGTGTCCCTGTTAGTAGTGAAGTCATAGTGAAGGCCAAGCCCCTGCAGCAGTGTCCCTGTTAGTAGTGAAGTCATAGTGAAGGCCAAACCCCTGCAGCAGTGTCCCTGTTAGTAGTGAAGTCATTGTGAAGGCCAAGCCCCTGCAGCAGTGTCCCTGTTAGTAGTGAAGTCAGTGAAGGCCAAGCCCCTGCAGCAGTGTCCCTGTTAGTAGTGAAGTCATAGTGAAGGCCAAGCCCCTGCAGCAGTGTCCCTGTTAGTAGTGAAGTCATAGTGAAGGCCAAACCCCTGCAGCAGTGTCCCTGTTAGTAGTGAAGTCATAGTGAAGGCCAAACCCCTGCAGCAGTGTCCCTGTTAGTAGTGAAGTCATTGTGAAGGCCAAACCCCTGCAGCAGTGTCCCTGATAGTAGTGAAGTCATTGTGAAGGCCAAGCCCCTGCAGCAGTGTCCCTGTTAGTAGTGAAGTCATAGTGAAGGCCAAACCCCTGCAGCAGTGTCCCTGTTAGTAGTGAAGTCATAGTGAAGGCCAAGCCCCTGCAGCAGTGTCCCTGTTAGTAGTGAAGTCATAGTGAAGGCCAAGCCCCTGCAGCAGTGTCCCTGTTAGTAGTGAAGTCATAGTGAAGGCCAAACCCCTGCAGCAGTGTCCCCATAGTGAAGGCCAAACCCCTGCAGCAGTGTCCCTGTTAGTAGTGAAGTCATAGTGAAGGCCAAGCCCCTGCAGCAGTGTCCCTGTTAGTAGTGAAGTCATAGTGAAGGCCAAGCCCCTGCAGCAGTGTCCCTGTTAGTAGTGAAGTCATAGTGAAGGCCAAACCCCTGCAGCAGTGTCCCTGTTAGTAGTGAAGTCATTGTGAAGGCCAAGCCCCTGCAGCAGTGTCCCTGTTAGTAGTGAAGTCATAGTGAAGGCCAAGCCCCTGCAGCAGTGTCCCTGTTAGTAGTAAAGTCATAGTGAAGGCCAAGCCCCTGCAGCAGTGTCCCTGTTAGTAGTGAAGTCATAGTGAAGGCCAACCCCTGCAGCAGTGTCCCTGTTAGTAGTGAAGTCATAGTGAAGGCCAAACCCCTGCAGCAGTGTCCCTGTTAGTAGTGAAGTCATTGTGAAGGCCAAGCCCCTGCAGCAGTGTCCCTGTTAGTAGTGAAGTCATTGTGAAGGCCAAGCCCCTGCAGCAGTGTCCCTGTTAGTAGTGAAGTCATAGTGAAGGCCAAACCCCTGCAGCAGTGTCCCTGTTAGTAGTGAAGTCATAGTGAAGGCCAAGCCCCTGCAGCAGTGTCCCTGTTAGTAGTGAAGTCATAGTGAAGGCCAAACCCCTGCAGCAGTGTCCCTGTTAGTAGTGAAGTCATAGTGAAGGCCAAGCCCCTGCAGCAGTGTCCCTGTTAGTAGTGAAGTCATAGTGAAGGCCAAACCCCTGCAGCAGTGTCCCTGTTAGTAGTGAAGTCATAGTGAAGGCCAAGCCCCTGCAGCAGTGTCCCTGTTAGTAGTGAAGTCATAGTGAAGGCCAAGCCCCTGCAGCAGTGTCCCTGTTAGTAGTGAAGTCATAGTGAAGGCCAAACCCCTGCAGCAGTGTCCCTGTTAGTAGTGAAGTCATTGTGAAGGCCAAACCCCTGCAGCAGTGTCCCTGTTAGTAGTGAAGTCATAGTGAAGGCCAAACCCCTGCAGCAGTGTCCTGTTAGTAGTGAAGTTAACCCCTGCAGCAGTGTGTTAGTAGTGAAGTCATAGTGAAGGCCAAGCCCCTGCAGCAGTGTCCCTGTTAGTAGTGAAGTCATAGTGAAGGCCAAGCCCCTGCAGCAGTGTCCCTGTTAGTAGTGAAGTCATAGTGAAGGCCAAGCCCCTGCAGCAGTGTCCCTGTTAGTAGTGAAGTCATAGTGAAGGCCAAGCCCCTGCAGCAGTGTCCCTGTTAGTAGTGAAGTCATTGTGAAGGCCAAAGCCCCTGCAGCAGTGTCCCTGTTAGTAGTGAAGTCATAGTGAAGGCCAAGCCCCTGCAGCAGTGTCCCTGTTAGTAGTGAAGTCATAGTGAAGGCCAAGCCCTGCAGCAGTGTCCCTGTTAGTAGTGAAGTCATAGTGAAGGCCAAGCCCCTGCAGCAGTGTCCCTGTTAGTAGTGAAGTCATAGTGAAGGCCAAACCCCTGCAGCAGTGTCCCTGTTAGTAGTGAAGTCATAGTGAAGGCCAAACCCTGCAGCAGTGTCCCTGTTAGTAGTGAAGTCATTGTGAAGGCCAAGCCCCTGCAGCAGTGTCCCTGTTAGTAGTGAAGTGTGAAGGCCAAGCCCCTGCAGCAGTGTCCCTGTTAGTAGTGAAGTCATAGTGAAGGCCAAGCCCCTGCAGCAGTGTCCCTGTTAGTAGTGAAGTCATTGTGAAGGCCAAACCCCTGCAGCAGTGTCCCTGTTAGTAGTGAAGTCATAGTGAAGGCCAAACCCCTGCAGCAGTGTCCCTGTTAGTAGTGAAGTCATAGTGAAGGCCAAACCCCTGCAGCAGTGTCCCTGTTAGTAGTGAAGTCATAGTGAAGGCCAAACCCCTGCAGCAGTGTCCCTGTTAGTAGTGAAGTCATAGTGAAGGCCAAACCCTGCAGCAGTGTCCCTGTTAGTAGTGAAGTCATTGTGAAGGCCAAACCCTGCAGCAGTGTCCCTGTTAGTAGTGAAGTCATTGTGAAGGCCAAGCCCCTGCAGCAGTGTCCCTGTTAGTAGTGAAGTCATAGTGAAGGCCAAACCCCTGCAGCAGTGTCCCTGTTAGTAGTGAAGTCAAGTGAAGGCCAAACCCCTGCAGCAGTGTCCCTGTTAGTAGTGAAGTCATAGTGAAGGCCAAGCCCCTGCAGCAGTGTCCCTGTTAGTAGTGAAGTCATAGTGAAGGCCCAAGCCCCTGCAGCAGTGTCCCTGTTAGTAGTGAAGTCATTGTGAAGGCCAAACCCCTGCAGCAGTGTCCCTGTTAGTAGTGAAGTCATTGTGAAGGCCAAGCCCCTGCAGCAGTGTCCCTGTTAGTAGTGAAGTCATTGTGAAGGCCAAACCCCTGCAGCAGTGTCCCTGTTAGTAGTGAAGTCATAGTGAAGGCCAAGCCCCTGCAGCAGTGTCCCTGTTAGTAGTGAAGTCATAGTGAAGGCCAAACCCCTGCAGCAGTGTCCCTGTTAGTAGTGAAGTCCCCTGCAGCAGTGTCCCTGTTAGTAGTGAAGTCATAGTGAAGGCCAACCCCTGCAGCAGTGTCCCTGTTAGTAGTGAAGTCATAGTGAAGGCCAAGCCCCTGCAGCAGTGTCCCTGTTAGTAGTGAAGTCATAGTGAAGGCCAAACCCCTGCAGCAGTGTCCCTGTTAGTAGTGAAGTCATAGTGAAGGCCAAGCCCCTGCAGCAGTGTCCCTGTTAGTAGTGAAGTCATAGTGAAGGCCAAACCCCTGCAGCAGTGTCCCTGTTAGTAGTGAAGTCATAGTGAAGGCCAAGCCCCTGCAGCAGTGTCCCTGTTAGTAGTGAAGTCATTGTGAAGGCCAAGCCCCTGCAGCAGTGTCCCTGTTAGTAGTGAAGTCATAGTGAAGGCCAAGCCCCTGCAGCAGTGTCCCTGTTAGTAGTGAAGTCATAGTGAAGGCCAAACCCCTGCAGCAGTGTCCCTGTTAGTAGTGAAGTCATTGTGAAGGCCAAGCCCCTGCAGCAGTGTCCCTGTTAGTAGTGAAGTCATAGTGAAGGCCAAGCCCCTGCAGCAGTGTCCCTGTTAGTAGTGAAGTCATAGTGAAGGCCAAACCCCTGCAGCAGTGTCCCTGTTAGTAGTGAAGTCATAGTGAAGGCCAAACCCCTGCAGCAGTGTCCTGTTAGTAGTGAAGTCATAGTGAAGGCCAAGCCCTGCAGCAGTGTCCCTGTTAGTAGTGAAGTCATAGTGAAGGCCAAGCCCCTGCAGCAGTGTCCCTGTTAGTAGTGAAGTCATAGTGAAGGCCAAACCCCTGCAGCAGTGTCCCTGTTAGTAGTGAAGTCATAGTGAAGGCCAAGCCCCTGCAGCAGTGTCCCTGTTAGTAGTGAAGTCATAGTGAAGGCCAAACCCCTGCAGCAGTGTCCCTGTTAGTAGTGAAGTCATAGTGAAGGCCAAGCCCCTGCAGCAGTGTCCCTGTTAGTAGTGAAGTCATAGTGAAGGCCAAACCCCTGCAGCAGTGTCCCTGTTAGTAGTGAAGTCATTGTGAAGGCCAAGCCCCTGCAGCAGTGTCCCTGTTAGTAGTGAAGTCATAGTGAAGGCCAAGCCCCTGCAGCAGTGTCCCTGTTAGTAGTGAAGTCATAGTGAAGGCCAAACCCCTGCAGCAGTGTCCCTGTTAGTAGTGAAGTCATAGTGAAGGCCAAGCCCCTGCAGCAGTGTCCCTGTTAGTAGTGAAGTCATAGTGAAGGCCAAACCCCTGCAGCAGTGTCCCTGTTAGTAGTGAAGTCATAGTGAAGGCCAAGCCCCTGCAGCAGTGTCCCTGTTAGTAGTGAAGTCATAGTGAAGGCCAAAGCCCCTGCAGCAGTGTCCCTCTTAGTAGTGAAGTCATAGTGAAGGCCAAACCCCTACAGCAGTGTCCCTGTTAGTAGTGAAGTCATAGTGAAGGCCAAGCCCCTGCAGCAGTGTCCCTGTTAGTAGTAAAGTCATAGTGAAGGCCAAGCCCCTGCAGCAGTGTCCCTGTTAGTAGTGAAGTCATAGTGAAGGCCAAACCCCTGCAGCAGTGTCCCTGTTAGTAGTGAAGTGTCATAGTGAAGGCCAAAGCCCCTGCAGCAGTGTCCCTGTTAGTAGTGAAGTCATAGTGAAGGCCAAACCCCTGCAGCAGTGTCCCTGTTAGTAGTGAAGTCATAGTGAAGGCCAAGCCCCTGCAGCAGTGTCCCTGTTAGTAGTGAAGTCATAGTGAAGGCCAAACCCCTGCAGCAGTGTCCCTGTTAGTAGTGAAGTCATAGTGAAGGCCAAACCCCTGCAGCAGTGTCCCTGTTAGTAGTGAAGTCATAGTGAAGGCCAAGCCCCTGCAGCAGTGTCCCTGTTAGTAGTGAAGTCATAGTGAAGGCCAAGCCCCTGCAGCAGTGTCCCTGTTAGTAGTGAAGTCATAGTGAAGGCCAAGCCCCTGCAGCAGTGTCCCTGTTAGTAGTGAAGTCATAGTGAAGGCCAAGCCCCTGCAGCAGTGTCCCTGTTAGTAGTGAAGTCATAGTGAAGGCCAAACCCCTGCAGCAGTGTCCCTGTTAGTAGTGAAGTCATAGTGAAGGCCAAACCCCTGCAGCAGTGTCCCTGTTAGTAGTGAAGTCATTGTGAAGGCCAAGCCCCTGCAGCAGTGTCCCTGTTAGTAGTGAAGTCATAGTGAAGGCCAAACCCCTGCAGCAGTGTCCCTGTTAGTAGTGAAGTCATAGTGAAGGCCAAACCCCTGCAGCAGTGTCCCTGTTAGTAGTGAAGTCATAGTGAAGGCCAAGCCCCTGCAGCAGTGTCCCTGTTAGTAGTGAAGTCATTGTGAAGGCCAAGCCCCTGCAGCAGTGTCCCTGTTAGTAGTGAAGTCATAGTGAAGGCCAAGCCCCTGCAGCAGTGTCCCTGTTAGTAGTGAAGTCATAGTGAAGGCCAAACCCCTGCAGCAGTGTCCCTGTTAGTAGTGAAGTCATAGTGAAGGCCAAACCCCTGCAGCAGTGTCCCTGTTAGTAGTGAAGTCATAGTGAAGGCCAAACCCCTGCAGCAGTGTCCCTGTTAGTAGTGAAGTCATAGTGAAGGCCAAACCCCTGCAGCAGTGTCCCTGTTAGTAGTGAAGTCATAGTGAAGGCCAAGCCCCTGCAGCAGTGTCCCTGTTAGTAGTGAAGTCATAGTGAAGGCCAAACCCCTGCAGCAGTGTCCCTGTTAGTAGTGAAGTCATAGTGAAGGCCAACCCCTGCAGCAGTGTCCCTGTTAGTAGTGAAGTCATAGTGAAGGCCAAACCCCTGCAGCAGTGTCCCTGTTAGTAGTGAAGTCATAGTGAAGGCCAAACCCCTGCAGCAGTGTCCCTGTTAGTAGTGAAGTCATAGTGAAGGCCAAACCCCTGCAGCAGTGTCCCTGTTTGTAGTGAAGTCATTGTGAAGGCCAAGCCCCTGCAGCAGTGTCCCTGTTAGTAGTGAAGTCATTGTGAAGGCCAAGCCCCTGCAGCAGTGTCCCTGTTAGTAGTGAAGTCATAGTGAAGGCCAAACCCCTGCAGCAGTGTCCCTGTTAGTAGTGAAGTCATAGTGAAGGCCAAGCCCCTGCAGCAGTGTCCCTGTTAGTAGTGAAGTCATGAAGTGTGAAGGCCAAACCCCTGCAGCAGTGTCCCTGTTAGTAGTGAAGTCATTGTGAAGGCCAAGCCCCTGCAGCAGTGTCCCTGTTAAGTGAAGTCATAGTGAAGGCCAAACCCCTGCAGCAGTGTCCCTGTTAGTAGTGAAGTCATAGTGAAGGCCAAACCCCTGCAGCAGTGTCCCTGTTAGTAGTGAAGTCATAGTGAAGGCCAGCCCCTGCAGCAGTGTCCCTGTTAGTAGTGAAGTCATTGTGAAGGCCAAACCCCTGCAGCAGTGTCCCTGTTAGTAGTGAAGTCATAGTGAAGGCCAAGCCCCTGCAGCAGTGTCCCTGTTAGTAGTGAAGTCATAGTGAAGGCCAAACCCCTGCAGCAGTGTCCCTGTTAGTAGTGAAGTCATAGTGAAGGCCAAACCCCTGCAGCAGTGTCCCTGTTAGTAGTGAAGTCATTGTGAAGTCCCAACCCCTGCAGCAGTGTCCCTGTTAGTAGTGAAGTCATAGTGCCAAGCCCCTGCAGCAGTGTCCCTGTTAGTAGTGAAGTCATTGTGAAGGCCAAACCCCTACAGCAGTGTCCCTGTTAGTAGTGAAGTCATAGTGAAGGCCAAGCCCCTGCAGCAGTGTCCCTGTTAGTAGTGAAGTCATAGTGAAGGCCAAGCCCCTGCAGCAGTGTCCCTGTTAGTAGTGAAGTCATAGTGAAGGCCAAACCCCTGCAGCAGTGTCCCTGTTAGTAGTGAAGTCATAGTGAAGGCCAAACCCCTGCAGCAGTGTCCCTGTTAGTAGTGAAGTCATTGTGAAGAAGGCCAAGCCCCTGCAGCAGTGTCCCTGTTAGTAGTGAAGTCATTGTGAAGGCCAAGCCCCTGCAGCAGTGTCCCTGTTAGTAGTGAAGTCATAGTGAAGGCCAAACCCCTGCAGCAGTGTCCCTGTTAGTAGTGAAGTCATAGTGAAGGCCAAGCCCCTGCAGCAGTGTCCCTGTTAGTAGTGAAGTCATAGTGAAGGCCAAGCCCCTGCAGCAGTGTCCCTGTTAGTAGTGAAGTCATAGTGAAGGCCAAGCCCCTGCAGCAGTGTCCCTGTTAGTAGTGAAGTCATAGTGAAGGCCAAACCCCTGCAGCAGTGTCCCTGTTAGTAGTGAAGTCATAGTGAAGGCCAAAGCCCCTGCAGCAGTGTCCCTGTTAGTAGTGTGTGAAGGCCAAGCCCCTGCAGCAGTGTCCCTGTTAGTAGTGAAGTAGTGAAGGCCAAACCCCTGCAGCAGTGTCCCTGTTAGTAGTGAAGTCATAGTGAAGGCCAAACCCCTGCAGCAGTGTCCCTGTTAGTAGTGAAGTCATTGTGAAGGCCAAGCCCCTGCAGCAGTGTCCCTGTTAGTAGTGAAGTCATAGTGAAGGCCAAGCCCCTGCAGCAGTGTCCCTGTTAGTAGTGAAGTCATTGTGAAGGCCAAGCCCCTGCAGCAGTGTCCCTGTTAGTAGTGAAGTCATAGTGAAGGCCAAACCCCTGCAGCAGTGTCCCTGTTTGTAGTGAAGTCATAGTGAAGGCCAAACCCCTGCAGCAGTGTCCCTGTTGGTAGTGAAGTCATTGTAAAGGCCAAGCCCCTGCAGCAGTGTCCCTGTTAGTAGTGAAGTCATAGTGAAGGCCAAACCCCTGCAGCAGTGTCCCTGTTAGTAGTGAAGTCATTGTGAAGGCCAACCCCTGCAGCAGTGTCCCTGTTAGTAGTGAAGTCATAGTGAAGGCCAAGCCCCTGCAGCAGTGTCCCTGTTAGTAGTGAAGTCATAGTGAAGGCCAAGCCCCTGCAGCAGTGTCCCTGTTAGTAGTGAAGTCATAGTGAAGGCCAAGCCCCTGCAGCAGTGTCCCTGTTAGTAGTGAAGTCATAGTGAAGGCCAAGCCCCTGCAGCAGTGTCCCTGTTAGTAGTGAAGTCATAGTGAAGGCCAAGCCCCTGCAGCAGTGTCCCTGTTAGTAGTGAAGTGTCCCTGCAGCAGTGTCCCTGTTAGTAGTGAAGTCATAGTGAAGGCCAAACCCCTGCAGCAGTGTCCCTGTTAGTAGTGAAGTCATAGTGAAGGCCAAACCCCTGCAGCAGTGTCCCTGTTAGTAGTGAAGTCATTGTGAAGGCCAAGCCCCTGCAGCAGTGTCCCTGTTAGTAGTGAAGTCATAGTGAAGGCCAACCCCTGCAGCAGTGTCCCTGTTAGTAGTGAAGTCATAGTGAAGGCCAAGCCCCTGCAGCAGTGTCCCTGTTAGTAGTGAAGTCATAGTGAAGGCCAAAGGCAGCAAACCCCTGCAGCAGTGTCCCTGTTAGTAGTGAAGTCATTGTGAAGGCCAAGCCCCCAGCAGTGTCCCTGTTAGTAGTGAAGTCAGTGAAGGCCAAACCCCTGCAGCAGTGTCCCTGTTAGTAGTGAAGTCATAGTGAAGGCCAAGCCCCTGC
Source organism: Oncorhynchus nerka (assembly GCF_034236695.1). Classification (NCBI taxonomy): domain Eukaryota; kingdom Metazoa; phylum Chordata; class Actinopteri; order Salmoniformes; family Salmonidae; genus Oncorhynchus; species Oncorhynchus nerka. Next base: position 58,319 of record NW_027039598.1, read on the forward strand.
AGCAGTGTCCCTGTTAGTAGTGAAGTCATAGTGAAGGCCAACCCCTGCAGCAGTGTCCCTGTTAGTAGTGAAGTCATAGTGAAGGCCAAACCCCTGCAGCAGTGTCCCTGTTAGTAGTGAAGTCATAGTGAAGGCCAACCCCTGCAGCAGTGTCCCTGTTAGTAGTGAAGTCATTGTGAAGGCCAAGCCCCTGCAGCAGTGTCCCTGTTAGTAGTGAAGTCATAGTGAAGGCCAAGCCCCTGCAGCAGTGTCCCTGTTAGTAGTGAAGTCATAGTGAAGGCCAAACCCCTGCAGCAGTGTCCCTGTTAGTAGTGAAGTCATTGTGAAGGCCAAACCCTGCAGCAGTGTCCCTGTTAGTAGTGAAGTCATTGTGAAGGCCAAGCCCCTGCAGCAGTGTCCCTGTTAGTAGTGAAGTCATAGTGAAGGCCAACCCCTGCAGCAGTGTCCCTGTTAGTAGTGAAGTCATAGTGAAGGCCAAACCCTGCAGCAGTGTCCCTGTTTAGTGAAGTCATAGTGAAGGCCAAACCCCTGCAGCAGTGTCCCAGTGCCAAAGTGTCCCTGCCAAGGCCCCTGCAGCAGTGTCCCTGTTAGTAGTGAAGTCATAGTGAAGGCCAAACCCCTGCAGCAGTGTCCCTGTTAGTAGTGAAGTCAGGCCAAGCCCCTGCAGCAGTGTCCCTGTTAGTAGTGAAGTCATAGTGAAGGCCAAACCCCTGCAGCAGTGTCCCTGTTAGTAGTGAAGTCATTGTGAAGGCCAAACCCTGCAGCAGTGTCCCTGTTAGTAGTGAAGTCAGTGAAGGCCAACCCCTGCAGCAGTGTCCCTGTTAGTAGTGAAGTCATAGTGAAGGCCAAACCCCTGCAGCAGTGTCCCTGTTAGTAGTGAAGTCATAGTGAAGGCCAAACCCCTGCAGCAGTGTCCCTGTTAGTAGTGAAGTCATAGTGAAGGCCAAACCCCTGCAGCAGTGTCCCTGTTAGTAGTGAGTGAAGGCCAAACCCCTCAGTGTCCCTGTTAGTAGTGAAGTCATAGTGAAGGCCAAACCCCTGCAGCAGTGTCCCTGTTAGTAGTGAAGTCATAGTGAAGGCCAAGCCCCTGCAGCAGTGTCCCTGTTAGTAGTGAAGTCATAGTGAAGGCCAAACCCCTGCAGCAGTGTCCCTGTTAGTAGTGAAGTCATAGTGAAGGCCAAGCCCCTGCAGCAGTGTCCCTGTTAGTAGTGAAGTCATAGTGAAGGCCAAACCCCTGCAGCAGTGTCCCTGTTTTAGTGAAGTGTGAAGGACAGGACCCTGCAGCAGTGTCCCAGTAGTGAAGTCAGGCCAAGCCCCTGCAGCAGTGTCCCTGTTAGTAGTGAAGTCATTGTGAAGGCCAAACCCTGCAGCAGTGTCCCTGTTAGTAGTGAAGTCATTGTGAAGGCCAAGCCCCTGCAGCAGTGTCCCTGTTAGTAGTGAAGTCATTGTGAAGGCCAAGCCCCCAGCTGTTAGTAGTGAAGTCATTGTGAAGGCCAAGCCCCTGCAGCAGTGTCCCTGTTAGTAGTGAAGTCATAGTGAAGGCCAAACCCCTGCAGCAGTGTCCCTGTTAGTAGTGAAGTCATAGTGAAGGCCAAACCCCTGCAGCAGTGTCCCTGTTAGTAGTGAAGTCATTGTGAAGGCCAAGCCCCTGCAGCAGTGTCCCTGTTAGTAGTGAAGTCATAGAGCCCCTGCAGCAGTGTCCCTGTTAGTAGTGAAGTCATAGTGAAGGCCAAACCCCTGCAGCAGTGTCCCTGTTAGTAGTGAAGTCATAGTGAAGGCCAAACCCCTGCAGCAGTGTCCCTGTTAGTAGTGAAGTCATTGTGAAGGCCAAGCCCCTGCAGCAGTGTCCCTGTTAGTAGTGAAGTCATTGTGAAGGCCAAGCAGTGTCCCCCCTGAAGGCCAAAGCCCCTGCAGCAGTGTCCCTGTTAGTAGTGAAGTCATAGTGAAGGCCAAACCCCTGCAGCAGTGTCCCTGTTAGTAGTGAAGTCATAGTGAAGGCCAAGCCCCTGCAGCAGTGTCCCTGTTAGTAGTGAAGTCATAGTGAAGGCCAAACCCCTGCAGCAGTGTCCCTGTTAGTAGTGAAGTCATAGTGAAGGCCAAACCCCTGCAGCAGTGTCCCTGTTAGTAGTGAAGTCATAGTGAAGGCCAACCTGCAGCAGTGTCCCTGTTAGTAGTGAAGTCATTGTGAAAACCCCTGCAGCAGTGTCCCTGTTAGTAGTGAAGTCATAGTGAAGGCCAAGCCCCTGCAGCAGTGTCCCTGTTAGTAGTGAAGTCATAGTGAAGGCCAAGCCCCTGCAGCAGTGTCCCTGTTAGTAGTGAAGTCATAGTGAAGGCCAACCCCTGCAGCAGTGTCCCTGTTAGTAGTGAAGTCATAGTGAAGGCCAAACCCCTGCAGCAGTGTCCCTGTTAGTAGTGAAGTCAGCAGTGAAGGCCAAAGCCCCTGCAGCAGTGTCCCTGTTAGTAGTGAAGTCATTGTGAAGCCAAGCCAGCAGTGTCCCCTGCAGCAGTGTCCCTGTTAGTAGTGAAGTCATAGTGAAGGCCAAACCCCTGCAGCAGTGTCCCTGTTAGTAGTGAAGTCATTGTGAAGTCCCGTAACACTGCAGCAGTGTCCCTGTTAGTAGTGAAGTCATAGTGAAGGCCAAGCCCCTGCAGCAGTGTCCCTGTTAGTAGTAAAGTCATAGTGAAGGCCAAGCCCCTGCAGCAGTGTCCCTGTTAGTAGTGAAGTCATAGTGAAGGCCAAACCCCTGCAGCAGTGTCCCTGTTAGTAGTGAAGTCATAGTGAAGGCCAAACCCCTGCAGCAGTGTCCCTGTTTGTAGTGAAGTCATTGTGAAGGCCAAGCCCCTGCAGCAGTGTCCCTGTTAGTAGTGAAGTCATAGTGAAGGTTAGTAGTGAAGTCAGTGAAGGCCCCCTGCAGCAGTGTCCCTGTTAGTAGTGAAGTCATAGTGAAGGCCAAAGCCCCTGCAGCCCTGTTAGTAGTGAAGTCATTGTGAAGGCCAAACCCCTGCAGCAGTGTCCCTGTTAGTAGTGAAGTCATAGTGAAGTCCCAAACCCCTGCAGCAGTGTCCCTGTTAGTAGTGAAGTCATTGTGAAGGCCAAGCCCCTGCAGCAGTGTCCCTGTTAGTAGTGAAGTCATAGTGAAGGCCAAACCCCTGCAGCAGTGTCCCTGTTAGTAGTGAAGTCATAGTGAAGGCCACCCCTGCAGCAGTGTCCCTGTTAGTAGTGAAGTCATAGTGAAGGCCAAGCCCCTGCAGCAGTGTCCCTGTTAGTAGTGAAGTCATAGTGAAGGCCAAACCCCCTGTCCCTGTTAGTAGTGAAGTCAGTGTCCCTGCAGCAGTGTCCCTGTTAGTAGTGAAGTCATTGTGAAGGCCAAGCCCCTGCAGCAGTGTCCCTGTTAGTAGTGAAGTCATAGTGAAGGCCAAGCCCCTGCAGCAGTGTCCCTGTTAGTAGTGAAGTCATAGTGAAGGCCAAAGCCCCTGCAGCAGTGTCCCTGTTAGTAGTGAAGTCATTGTGAAGTCCCAACACCCCTGCAGCAGTGTCCCTGTTAGTAGTGAAGTCATTGTGAAGGCCAAACCCCTGCAGCAGTGTCCCTGTTAGTAGTGAAGTCATAGTGAAGGCCAAGCCCCTGCAGCAGTGTCCCTGTTAGTAGTGAAGTCATAGTGAAGGCCAAACCCCTGCAGCAGTGTCCCTGTTAGTAGTGAAGTCATAGTGAAGGCCAAGCCCCTGCAGCAGTGTCCCTGTTAGTAGTGAAGTCATTGTGAAGGCCAAGCCCCTGCAGCAGTGTCCCTGTTAGTAGTGAAGTCAGCCCCTGTTAGTGAAAGTGAAGGCCAAACCCCTGCAGCAGTGTCCCTGTTAGTAGTGAAGTCATAGTGAAGGCCAACCCCTGCAGCAGTGTCCCTGTTAGTAGTGAAGTCATAGTGAAGGCCAAACCCCTGCAGCAGTGTCCCTGATAGTAGTGAAGTCATTGTGAAGGCCAAGCCCCTGCAGCAGTGTCCCTGTTAGTAGTGAAGTCATTGTGAAGTCCTGTAACACTGCAGCAGTGCCCCTGTTAGTAGTGAAGTCATAGTGAAGGCCAAGCCCCTGCAGCAGTGTCCCTGTTAGTAGTGAAGTCATAGTGAAGGCCAAACCCCTGCAGCAGTGTCCCTGTTAGTAGTGAAGTCATAGTGAAGGCCAAACCCCTGCAGCAGTGTCCCTGTTAGTAGTGAAGTCATTGTGAAGGCCAAGCCCCTGCAGCAGTGTCCCTGTTAGTAGTAGTGAAGTCAGCAGTGTCCCTTAGTAGTGAAGTCATAGTGAAGGCCAAACCCCTGCAGCAGTGTCCCTGTTAGTAGTGAAGTCATGTGAAGGCCAAAGCCCTGCAGCAGTGTCCCTGTTAGTAGTGAAGTCATAGTGAAGGCCAAACCCCTGCAGCAGTGTCCCTGTTAGTAGTGAAGTCATTGAAGTCATAGTGAAGGCCAAGCCCCTGCAGCAGTGTCCCTGTTAGTAGTGAAGTCATTGTGAAGACCAAGTGTCCCCTGCAGCAGTGTCCCTGTTAGTAGTGAAGTCATAGTGAAGGCCAAGCCCCTGCAGCAGTGTCCCTGTTAGTAGTGAAGTCATAGTGAAGGCCAAGCCCCTGCAGCAGTGTCCCTGTTAGTAGTGAAGTCATTGTGAAGGCCAAGCCCCTGCAGCAGTGTCCCTGTTAGTAGTGAAGTCATGTGAAGGCCAAACCCCTGCAGCAGTGTCCCTGTTAGTAGTGAAGTCATAGTGAAGGCCAAGCCCCTGCAGCAGTGTCCCTGTTAGTAGTGAAGTCATAGTGAAGGCCAAACCCCTGCAGCAGTGTCCCTGTTAGTAGTGAAGTCATAGTGAAGGCCAAACCCCTGCAGCAGTGTCCCTGTTAGTAGTGAAGTCATAGTGAAGGCCAAACCCCTGCAGCAGTGTCCCTGTTAGTAGTGAAGTCATTGTGAAGGCCAACACTGCAGCAGTGTCCCTGTTAGTAGTGAAGTCATTGTGAAGGCCAAGCCCTGCAGCAGTGTCCCTGTTAGTAGTGAAGTCATTGTGAAGGCCAAACCCCTGCAGCAGTGTCCCTGTTAGTAGTGAAGTCATAGTGAAGGCCAACCCCTGCAGCAGTGTCCCTGTTAGTAGTAAAGTCATAGTGAAGGCCAAACCCCTGCAGCAGTGTCCCTGTTAGTAGTGAAGTCATAGTGAAGGCCAAACCCCTGCAGCAGTGTCCCTGTTAGTAGTGAAGTCATAGTGAAGGCCAAACCCCTGCAGCAGTGTCCCTGTTTGTAGTGAAGTCATTGTAAAGGAAGCCCCTGCAGCAGTGTCCCTGTTAGTAGTGAAGTCATAGTGAAGCCAAGCCCCTGCAGCAGTGTCCCTGTTTGTAGTGAAGTCATAGTGAAGGCCAAACCCCTGCAGCAGTGTCCCTGTTGGTAGTGAAGTCATTGTAAAGGCCAAGCCCCTGCAGCAGTGTCCCTGTTAGTAGTAAAGTCATAGTGAAGGCCAAGCCCCTGCAGCAGTGTCCCTGTTGTAGTGAAGTCATTGTGAAGCCCCTGCAGCAGTGTCCCTGTTAGTAGTGAAGTCATAGTGAAGGCCAAACCCCTGCAGCAGTGTCCCTGTTAGTAGTGAAGTCATAGTGAAGGCCAAACCCCTGCAGCAGTGTCCCTGTTAGTAGTGAAGTCATAGTGAAGGCCAAGCCCCTGCAGCAGTGTCCCTGTTAGTAGTGAAGTCATAGTGAAGGCCAAACCCCTGCAGCAGTGTCCCTGTTAGTAGTGAAGTCATAGTGAAGGCCAAACCCTGCAGCAGTGTCCCTGTTAGTAGTGAAGTGTCCAAAACCCTGCAGCAGTGTCCCTGTTAGTAGTGAAGTCATAGTGAAGGCCAAACCCCTGCAGCAGTGTCCCTGTTGGTAGTGAAGTCATTGTGAAGGCCAAGCCCCTGCAGCAGTGTCCCTGTTAGTAGTGAAGTCATAGTGAAGGCCAAACCCCTGCAGCAGTGTCCCTGTTAGTAGTGAAGTCATAGTGAAGGCCAGGACCCTGCAGCAGTGTCCCTGTTTGTAGTGAAGTCATTGTGAAGGCCAAGCCCCTGCAGCAGTGTCCCTGTTAGTAGTGAAGTCATAGTGAAGGCCAAACCCCTGCAGCAGTGTCCCTGTTAGTAGTGAAGTCATTGTGAAGGCCAAGCCCCTGCAGCAGTGTCCCTGTTAGTAGTGAAGTCATTGTGAAGGCCAAGCCCCTGCAGCAGTGTCCCTGTTAGTAGTGAAGTCATAGTGAAGGCCAAGCCCCTGCAGCAGTGTCCCTGTTAGTAGTGAAGTCATAGTGAAGGCCAAACCCCTGCAGCAGTGTCCCTGTTAGTAGTGAAGTCATTGTGAAGTAAGCCCTGCAGCAGTGTCCCTGTTAGTAGTGAAGTCATAGTGAAGGCCAAGCCCCTGCAGCAGTGTCCCTGTTAGTAGTGAAGTCATAGTGAAGGCCAAGCCCTGCAGCAGTGTCCCTGTTAGTAGTGAAGTCATAGTGAAGGCCAAACCCCTTTAGCAGTGCAGCAGTGTCCCTGTTAGTAGTGAAGTCATAGTGAAGGCCAAACCCTGCAGCAGTGTCCCTGTTAGTAGTGAAGTCATTGTGAAGGCCAAACCCCTGCAGCAGTGTCCCTGTTAGTAGTGAAGTCATTGTGAAGGCCAACCCCTGCAGCAGTGTCCCTGTTAGTAGTGAAGTCATAGTGAAGGCCAAACCCCTGCAGCAGTGTCCCTGTTAGTAGTGAAGTCATAGTGAAGGCCAAACCCCTGCAGCAGTGTCCCTGTTAGTAGTGAAGTCATTGTGAAGGCCAAACCCTGCAGCAGTAGTGAAGTCATAGTGAAGGCCAACCCCTGCAGCAGTGTCCCTGTTAGTAGTGAAGTCATTGTGAAGGCCAAGCCCCTGCAGCAGTGTCCCTGTTAGTAGTGAAGTCATAGTGAAGGCCAAGCCCCTGCAGCAGTGTCCCTGTTAGTAGTGAAGTCATTGTGAAGGCCAAGACCCTGCAGCAGTGTCCCTGTTAGTAGTGAAGTCATAGTGAAGGCCAAGCCCCTGCAGCAGTGTCCCTGTTAGTAGTGAAGTCATAGTGAAGGCCAAACCCCTGCAGCAGTGTCCCTGTTAGTAGTGAAGTCATTGTGAAGGCCAAACCCCTGCAGCAGTGTCCCTGTTAGTAGTGAAGTCATTGTGAAGGCCAAGCCCCTGCAGCAGTGTCCCTGTTAGTAGTGAAGTCATTGTGAAGGCCAAACCCCTGCAGCAGTGTCCCTGTTAGTAGTGAAGTCATAGTGAAGGCCAAACCCCTGCAGCAGTGTCCCTGTTAGTAGTGAAGTCATAGTGAAGGCCAAACCCCTGCAGCAGTGTCCCTGTTAGTAGTGAAGTCATAGTGAAGGCCAAGCCCCTGCAGCAGTGTCCCTGTTAGTAGTGAAGTCATAGTGAAGGCCAAGCCCCCCTGCAGCAGTGTCCCTGTTAGTAGTGAAGTCATAGTGAAGGCCAAACCCCTGCAGCAGTGTCCCTGTTAGTAGTGAAGTCATAGTGAAGGCCAAACCCCTGCAGCAGTGTCCCTGTTAGTAGTGAAGTCATTGTGAAGGCCAAGCCCTGCAGCAGTGTCCCTGCAGCAGTGTCCCTGTTAGTAGTGAAGTCATTGTGAAGGCCAAACCCCTGCAGCAGTGTCCCTGTTAGTAGTGAAGTCATTGTGAAGGCCAAGCCCCTGCAGCAGTGTCCCTGTTAGTAGTGAAGTCATAGTGAAGGCCAAACCCCTGCAGCAGTGTCCCTGTTAGTAGTGAAGTCATAGTGAAGGCCAAACCCCTGCAGCAGTGTCCCTGTTAGTAGTAGTGAAGGCCAAACCCTGCAGCAGTGTCCCTGTTAGTAGTGAAGTCATTGTGAAGGCCAAACCCTGCAGCAGTGTCCCTGTTAGTAGTGAAGTCATTGTGAAGGCCAAGCCCCTGCAGCAGTGTCCCTGTTAGTAGTGAAGTCATAGTGAAGGCCAAACCCCTGCAGCAGTGTCCCTGTTAGTAGTGAAGTCATTGTGAAGGCCAAGCCCCTGCAGCAGTGTCCCTGTTAGTAGTGAAGTCATAGTGAAGGCCAAGCCCCTGCAGCAGTGTCCCTGTTAGTAGTGAAGTCATAGTGAAGGCCAAACCCCTGCAGCAGTGTCCCTGTTAGTAGTGAAGTCATAGTGAAGGCCAAACCCCTGCAGCAGTGTCCCTGTTAGTAGTGAAGTCATTGTGAAGTCCCGTAACACTGCAGCAGTGTCCCTGTTAGTAGTGAAGTCATTGTGAAGGCCAAGCCCCTGCAGCAGTGTCCCTGTTAGTAGTGAAGTCATTGTGAAGGCCAAACCCCTGCAGCAGTGTCCCTGTTAGTAGTGAAGTCATAGTGAAGGCCAAGCCCCTGCAGCAGTGTCCCTGTTAGTAGTGAAGTCATAGTGAAGGCCAACCCCTGCAGCAGTGTCCCTGTTAGTAGTGAAGTCATAGTGAAGGCCAAACCCCTGCAGCAGTGTCCCTGTTAGTAGTGAAGTCATAGTGAAGGCCAAACCCCTGCAGCAGTGTCCCTGTTAGTAGTGAAGTCATTGTGAAGGCCAAGCCCCTGCAGCAGTGTCCCTGTTAGTAGTGAAGTCATTGTGAAGGCCAAGCCCCTGCAGCAGTGTCCCTGTTAGTAGTGAAGTCATAGTGAAGGCCAAACCCCTGCAGCAGTGTCCCTGTTAGTAGTGAAGTCATTGTGAAGGCCAAACCCCTGCAGCAGTGTCCCTGTTAGTAGTGAAGTGAAGTGTCCCTGTTAGTAGTGAAGTCATTGTGAAGGCCAAGCCCCTGCAGCAGTGTCCCTGTTAGTAGTGAAGTCATAGTGAAGGCCAAACCCCTGCAGCAGTGTCCCTGTTAGTAGTGAAGTCATAGTGAAGGCCAAACCCCTGCAGCAGTGTCCCTGTTAGTAGTGAAGTCATTGTGAAGGCCAAGCCCCTGCAGCAGTGTCCCTGTTAGTAGTGAAGTCATAGTGAAGGCCAAACCCCTGCAGCAGTGTCCCTGTTAGTAGTGAAGTCATAGTGAAGGCCAAAACCCCTGCAGCAGTGTCCCTGTTAGTAGTGAAGTCATTGTGAAGGCCAAACCCCTGCAGCAGTGTCCCTGTTAGTAGTGAAGTCATAGTGAAGGCCAACCCCTGCAGCAGTGTCCCTGTTAGTAGTGAAGTCATTGTGAAGGCCAAGCCCCTGCAGCAGTGTCCCTGTTAGTAGTGAAGTCATAGTGAAGGCCAAACCCCTTTAGCAGTGTCCCTGTTTGTAGTGAAGTCATTGTGAAGGCCAGGACCCTGCAGCAGTGTCCCTGTTAGTAGTGAAGTCATTGTGAAAGCCAAGCCCCTGCAGCAGTGTCCCTGTTAGTAGTGAAGTCATTGTGAAGGCCAAACCCCTGCAGCAGTGTCCCTGTTAGTAGTGAAGTCATTGTGAAGGCCAAGCCCCTGCAGCAGTGTCCCTGTTAGTAGTGAAGTCATTGTGAAGACCAAGCCCCTGCAGCAGTGTCCCTGTTAGTAGTGAAGTCATTGTGAAGGCCAAGCCCCTGCAGCAGTGTCCCTGTTAGTAGTGAAGTCATAGTGAAGGCCAAACCCCTGCAGCAGTGTCCCTGTTAGTAGTGAAGTCATAGTGAAGGCCAAGCCCCTGCAGCAGTGTCCCTGTTAGTAGTGAAGTCTGCAGCTGCAGCAGTGTCCCTGTTAGTAGTGAAGTCATAGTGAAGGCCAAGCCCCTGCAGCAGTGTCCCTGTTAGTAGTGAAGTCATAGTGAAGGCCAAGCCCCTGCAGCAGTGTCCCTGTTAGTAGTGAAGTCATAGTGAAGGCCAAACCCCTGCAGCAGTGTCCCTGTTTGTAGTGAAACCCTGCAGCAGTGTCCCTGTTAGTAGTGAAGTCATTGTGAAGGCCAAGCCCCTGCAGCAGTGTCCCTGTTAGTAGTGAAGTCATTGTGAAGGCCAAACCCCTGCAGCAGTGTCCCTGTTAGTAGTGAAGTCATTGTGAAGGCCAAGCCCCTGCAGCAGTGTCCCTGTTAGTAGTGAAGTCATTGTGAAGGCCAAGCCCCTGCAGCAGTGTCCCTGTTAGTAGTGAAGTCATTGTGAAGGCCAAGCCCCTGCAGCAGTGTCCCTGTTAGTAGTGAAGTCATAGTGAAGGCCAAACCCCTGCAGCAGTGTCCCTGTTAGTAGTGAAGTCATAGTGAAGGCCAAACCCCTGCAGCAGTGTCCCTGTTAGTAGTGAAGTCATTGTGAAGGCCAAGCCCCTGCAGCAGTGTCCCTGTTGTTAGTAGTGCCAAACCCCTGCAGCAGTGTCCCTGTTAGTAGTGAAGTCATAGTGAAGGCCAAACCCCTGCAGCAGTGTCCCTGTTAGTAGTGAAGTCATAGTGAAGGCCAAGCCCCTGCAGCAGTGTCCCTGTTAGTAGTGAAGTCATAGTGAAGGCCAAGCCCCTGCAGCAGTGTCCCTGTTAGTAGTGAAGTCATTGTGAAGGCCAAGCCCCTCTAGCTGTTTGTAGTGAAGTCATAGTGAAGGCCAAACCCCTGCAGCAGTGTCCCTGTTAGTAGTGAAGTCATTGTGAAGGCCAAGCCCCTGCAGCAGTGTCCCTGTTAGTAGTGAAGTCATAGTGAAGGCCAAACCCCTGCAGCAGTGTCCCTGTTAGTAGTGAAGTCATAGTGAAGGCCAAACCCCTGCAGCAGTGTCCCTGTTAGTAGTGAAGTCAGTGCCCCTGCAGCAGTGTCCCTGTTGGTAGTGAAGTCATTGTAAAGGCCAAGCCCCTGCAGCAGTGTCCCTGTTAGTAGTGAAGTCATAGTGAAGGCCAAGCCCCTGCAGCAGTGTCCCTGTTAGTAGTAAAGTCATAGTGAAGGCCAAGCCCCTGCAGCAGTGTCCCTGTTAGTAGTGAAGTCATAGTGAAGGCCAAACCCCTGCAGCAGTGTCCCTGTTAGTAGTGAAGTCATAGTGAAGGCCAAACCCCTGCAGCAGTGTCCCTGTTTGTAGTGAAGTCATTGTGAAGGCCAAGCCCCTGCAGCAGTGTCCCTGTTAGTAGTGAAGTCATTGTGAAGACCAAGCCCCCTGCAGTGAAGTCAGTGTCCCTGTTAGTAGTGAAGTCATTGTGAAGGCCAAGCCCCTGCAGCAGTGTCCCTGTTAGTAGTGAAGTCATTGTGAAGGCCAAACCCCTGCAGCAGTGTCCCTGTTAGTAGTGAAGTCATTGTGAAGGCCGTAACCCCTGCAGCAGTGTCCCTGTTAGTAGTGAAGTCATTGTGAAGGCCAAGCCCCTGCAGCAGTGTCCCTGTTAGTAGTGAAGTCATTGTGAAGGCCAAGCCCCTGCAGCAGTGTCCCTGTTAGTAGTGAAGTCATTGTGAAGGCCACGCCCCTGCAGCAGTGTCCCTGTTAGTAGTAAAGTCATAGTGAAGACCAAACCCCTGCAGCAGTGTCCCTGTTAGTAGTGAAGTCATAGTGAAGGCCAAACCCCTGCAGCAGTGTCCCTGTTAGTAGTGAAGTCATAGTGAAGGCCAAACCCCTGCAGCAGTGTCCCTGTTAGTAGTGAAGTCATTGTGAAGGCCAAGCCCCTGCAGCAGTGTCCCTGTTAGTAGTGAAGTCATTGTGAAGGCCAAGCCCCTGCAGCAGTGTCCCTGTTAGTAGTGAAGTCATAGTGAAGGCCAAACCCCTGCAGCAGTGTCCCTGTTAGTAGTGAAGTGAAGGCCAAGCCCCTGCAGCAGTGTCCCTGTTAGTAGTGAAGTCATTGTGAAGGCCAAGCCCCTGCAGCAGTGTCCCTGTTAGTAGTGAAGTCATAGTGAAGGCCAAACCCCTGCAGCAGTGTCCCTGTTAGTAGTGAAGTCATAGTGAAGGCCAAACCCCTGCAGCAGTGTCCCTGTTAGTAGTGAAGTCATAGTGAAGGCCAAACCCCTGCAGCAGTGTCCCTGTTAGTAGTGAAGTCATAGTGAAGGCCAAGCCCCTGCAGCAGTGTCCCTGTTAGTAGTGAAGTCATTGTGAAGACCAAACCCTGCAGCAGTGTCCCTGTTAGTAGTGAAGTCATAGTGAAGGCCAAACCCCTGCAGCAGTGTCCCTGTTAGTAGTGAAGTCATTGTGAAGGCCAAGCCCCTGCAGCAGTGTCCCTGTTAGTAGTGAAGTCATTGTGAAGGCCAAACCCCTGCAGCAGTGTCCCTGTTAGTAGTGAAGTCATAGTGAAGGCCAAGCCCCTGCAGCAGTGTCCCTGTTAGTAGTGAAGTCATAGTGAAGGCCAAGCCCCTGCAGCAGTGTCCCTGTTAGTAGTGAAGTCATAGTGAAGGCCAAACCCCTGCAGCAGTGTCCCTGTTAGTAGTGAAGTCATAGTGAAGGCCAAACCCCTGCAGCAGTGTCCCTGTTTGTAGTGAAGTCATTGTGAAGGCCAAGCCCCTGCAGCAGTGTCCCTGTTAGTAGTGAAGTCATTGTGAAGGCCAAGCCCCTCTAGCAGTGTCCCTGTTAGTAGTGAAGTCATAGTGAAGGCCAAACCCCTGCAGCAGTGTCCCTGTTAGTAGTGAAGTCATTGTGAAGCCAAACCCTGCAGCAGTGTCCCTGTTAGTAGTGAAGTCATTGTGAAGGCCAAGCCCCTGCAGCAGTGTCCCTGTTAGTAGTAAAGTCATAGTGAAGGCCAAGCCCCTGCAGCAGTGTCCCTGTTAGTAGTGAAGTCATAGTGAAGGCCAAACCCCTGCAGCAGTGTCCCTGTTAGTAGTGAAGTCATAGTGAAGGCCAAACCCCTGCAGCAGTGTCCCTGTTAGTAGTGAAGTCATTGTGAAGGCCAAGCCCCTGCAGCAGTGTCCCTGTTAGTAGTGAAGTCATTGTGAAGACCAAGTGCAGTGAAGTCATAGTGAAGGCCAAACCCCTGCAGCAGTGTCCCTGTTAGTAGTGAAGTCATTGTGAAGGCCAAGCCCCTGCAGCAGTGTCCCTGTTAGTAGTGAAGTCATAGTGAAGGCCAAACCCCTGCAGCAGTGTCCCTGTTAGTAGTGAAGTCATAGTGAAGGCCAAGCCCCTGCAGCAGTGTCCCTGTTAGTAGTGAAGTCATTGTGAAGACCAAGCCCCTGCAGCAGTGTCCCTGTTAGTAGTGAAGTCATAGTGAAGGCCAAACCCCTGCAGCAGTGTCCCTGTTAGTAGTGAAGTCATAGTGAAGGCCAAGCCCCTGCAGCAGTGTCCCTGTTTGTAGTGAAGTCATTGTGAAGGCCAAGCCCCTGCAGCAGTGTCCCTGTTAGTAGTGAAGTCATTGTGAAGGCCAAGCCCCTCTAGCAGTGTCCCTGTTAGTAGTGAAGTCATAGTGAAGGCCAAACCCCTGCAGCAGTGTCCCTGTTAGTAGTGAAGTCATTGTGAAGGCCAAGCCCCTGCAGCAGTGTCCCTGTTAGTAGTGAAGTCATTGTGAAGGCCAAGCCCCTGCAGCAGTGTCCCTGTTAGTAGTGAAGTCATAGTGAAGGCCAAACCCCTGCAGCAGTGTCCCTGTTAGTAGTGAAGTCATAGTGAAGGCCAAACCCCTGCAGCAGTGTCCCTGTTAGTAGTGAAGTCATTGTGAAGTCCCAAACACTGCAGCAGTGTCCCTGTTAGTAGTGAAGTCATTGTGGCCAAGCCCCTGCAGCAGTGTCCCTGTTAGTAGTGAAGTCATTGTGAAGGCCAAACCCCTGCAGCAGTGTCCCTGTTAGTAGTGAAGTCATAGTGAAGGCCAAGCCCCTGCAGCAGTGTCCCTGTTAGTAGTGAAGTCATAGTGAAGGCCAAACCCCTGCAGCAGTGTCCCTGTTAGTAGTGAAGTCATAGTGAAGGCCAAGCCCCTGCAGCAGTGTCCCTGTTAGTAGTGAAGTCATAGTGAAGGCCAAACCCTGCAGCAGTGTCCCTGTTGTAGTGAAGTCATTGTAAAGGCCAAGCCCCTGCAGCAGTGTCCCTGTTAGTAGTGAAGTCATTGTGAAGGCCAAGCCCCTGCAGCAGTGTCCCTGTTAGTAGTGAAGTCATAGTGAAGGCCAAGCCCCTGCAGCAGTGTCCCTGTTAGTAGTGAAGTCATTGTGAAGGCCAAGCCCCTGCAGCAGTGTCCCTGTTAGTAGTGAAGTCATTGTGAAGGCCAAGCCCCTGCAGCAGTGTCCCTGTTAGTAGTGAAGTCATAGTGAAGGCCAAACCCCTGCAGCAGTGTCCCTGTTAGTAGTGAAGTCATAGTGAAGGCCAAACCCCTGCAGCAGTGTCCCTGTTAGTAGTGAAGTCATTGTGAAGGCCAAGCCCCTGCAGCAGTGTCCCTGTTAGTAGTGAAGTCATAGTGAAGGCCAAACCCTGCAGCAGTGTCCCTGTTAGTAGTGAAGTCATAGTGAAGGCCAAACCCCTGCAGCAGTGTCCCTGTTAGTAGTGAAGTCATTGTGAAGTCCTGTAACACTGCAGCAGTGTCCCTGTTAGTAGTGAAGTCATAGTGAAGGCCAAGCCCCTGCAGCAGTGTCCCTGTTAGTAGTGAAGTCATTGTGAAGGCCAAACCCCTGCAGCAGTGTCCCTGTTAGTAGTGAAGTCATAGTGAAGGCCAAGCCCCTGCAGCAGTGTCCCTGTTAGTAGTGAAGTCATAGTGAAGGCCAAACCCCTGCAGCAGTGTCCCTGTTAGTAGTGAAGTCATTGTGAAGGCCAAGCCCCTGCAGCAGTGTCCCTGTTAGTAGTGAAGTCATTGTGAAGGCCAAACCCCTGCAGCAGTGTCCCTGTTAGTAGTGAAGTCATTGTGAAGGCCAAGCCCCTGCAGCAGTGTCCCTGTTAGTAGTGAAGTCATTGTGAAGACCAAGCCCCTGCAGCAGTGTCCCTGTTAGTAGTGAAGTCATTGTGAAGGCCAAGCCCCTGCAGCAGTGTCCCTGTTAGTAGTGAAGTCATAGTGAAGGCCAAACCCCTGCAGCAGTGTCCCTGTTAGTAGTGAAGTCATAGTGAAGGCCAAACCCCTGCAGCAGTGTCCCTGTTAGTAGTGAAGTCATTGTGAAGGCCAAGCCCCTGCAGCAGTGTCCCTGTTAGTAGTAGTGAAGTCAGTGTCCCTGTTTAGTGAAGTCATAAGGCCAAACCCCTGCAGCAGTGTCCCTGTTAGTAGTGAAGTCATAGTGAAGGCCAAACCCCTGCAGCAGTGTCCCTGTTAGTAGTGAAGTCATTGTGAAGGCCAAGCCCCTGCAGCAGTGTCCCTGTTAGTAGTGAAGTCATAGTGAAGGCCAAACCCCTGCAGCAGTGTCCCTGTTAGTAGTGAAGTCATTGTGAAGGCCAAGCCCCTGCAGCAGTGTCCCTGTTAGTAGTGAAGTCATAGTGAAGGCCAAACCCCTGCAGCAGTGTCCCTGTTAGTAGTGAAGTCATAGTGAAGGCCAAACCCCTGCAGCAGTGTCCCTGTTAGTAGTGAAGTCATTGTGAAGTCCCGTAACACTGCAGCAGTGTCCCTGTTAGTAGTGAAGTCATTGTGAAGGCCAAGCCCCTGCAGCAGTGTCCCTGTTAGTAGTGAAGTCATAGTGAAGGCCAAACCCCTACAGCAGTGTCCCTGTTAGTAGTGAAGTCATAGTGAAGGCCAAGCCCCTGCAGCAGTGTCCCTGTTAGTAGTAAAGTCATAGTGAAGGCCAAGCCCCTGCAGCAGTGTCCCTGTTAGTAGTGAAGTCATAGTGAAGGCCAAACCCCTGCAGCAGTGTCCCTGTTAGTAGTGAAGTCATAGTGAAGGCCAAACCCCTGCAGCAGTGTCCCTGTTAGTAGTGAAGTCATAGTGAAGGCCAAACCCCTGCAGCAGTGTCCCTGTTAGTAGTGAAGTCATTGTGAAGGCCAAGCCCCTCTAGCAGTGTCCCTGTTAGTAGTGAAGTCATAGTGAAGGCCAAACCCCTGCAGCAGTGTCCCTGTTAGTAGTGAAGTCATTGTGAAGGCCAAGCCCCTGCAGCAGTGTCCCTGTTAGTAGTGAAGTCATTGTGAAGGCCAAGCCCCTGCAGCAGTGTCCCTGTTAGTAGTGAAGTCATTGTGAAGGCCAAGCCCCTGCAGCAGTGTCCCTGTTAGTAGTGAAGTCATAGTGAAGGCCAAACCCCTGCAGCAGTGTCCCTGTTAGTAGTGAAGTCATAGTGAATGCCAAACCCCTGCAGCAGTGTCCCTGTTAGTAGTGAAGTCATTGTGAAGGCCAAGCCCCTGCAGCAGTGTCCCTGTTAGTAGTGAAGTCATAGTGAAGGCCAAACCCCTGCAGCAGTGTCCCTGTTAGTAGTGAAGTCATAGTGAAGGCCAAACCCCTGCAGCAGTGTCCCTGTTAGTAGTGAAGTCATTGTTAAGTCCCGTAACACTGCAGCAGTGTCCCTGTTAGTAGTGAAGTCATAGTGAAGGCCAAACCCCTGCAGCAGTGTCCCTGTTAGTAGTGAAGTCATTGTGAAGGCCAAGCCCCTGCAGCAGTGTCCCTGTTAGTAGTGAAGTCATAGTGAAGGCCAAACCCCTTTAGCAGTGTCCCTGTTTGTAGTGAAGTCATTGTGAAGGACAGGACCCTGCAGCAGTGTCCCTGTTAGTAGTGAAGTCATTGTGAAAGCCAAGCCCCTGCAGCAGTGTCCCTGTTAGTAGTGAAGTCATTGTGAAGGCCAAACCCCTGCAGCAGTGTCCCTGTTAGTAGTGAAGTCATTGTGAAGGCCAAGCCCCTGCAGCAGTGTCCCTGTTAGTAGTGAAGTCATTGTGAAGACCAAGCCCCTGCAGCAGTGTCCCTGTTAGTAGTGAAGTCATTGTGAAGGCCAAGCCCCTGCAGCAGTGTCCCTGTTAGTAGTGAAGTCATAGTGAAGGCCAAACCCCTGCAGCAGTGTCCCTGTTAGTAGTGAAGTCATAGTGAAGGCCAAACCCCTGCAGCAGTGTCCCTGTTAGTAGTGAAGTCATTGTGAAGGCCAAGCCCCTGCAGCAGTGTCCCTGTTAGTAGTGAAGTCATAGTGAAGGCCAAGCCCCTGCAGCAGTGTCCCTGTTAGTAGTGAAGTCATAGTGAAGGCCAAACCCCTGCAGCAGTGTCCCTGTTAGTAGTGAAGTCATAGTGAAGGCCAAACCCCTGCAGCAGTGTCCCTGTTTGTAGTGAAGTCATTGTAAAGGCCAAGCCCCTGCAGCAGTGTCCCTGTTAGTAGTGAAGTCATTGTGAAGACCAAGCCCCTCTAGCAGTGAAGTCATAGTGAAGGCCAAACCCCTGCAGCAGTGTCCCTGTTAGTAGTGAAGTCATTGTGAAGGCCAAGCCCCTGCAGCAGTGTCCCTGTTAGTAGTGAAGTCATAGTGAAGGCCAAACCCCTGCAGCAGTGTCCCTGTTAGTAGTGAAGTCATTGTGAAGTCCCGTAACACTGCAGCAGTGTCCCTGTTAGTAGTGAAGTCATTGTGAAGGCCAAGCCCCTGCAGCAGTGTCCCTGTTAGTAGTGAAGTCCTTGTGAAGGCCAAACCCCTACAGCAGTGTCCCTGTTAGTAGTGAAGTCATAGTGAAGGCCAAGCCCCTGCAGCAGTGTCCCTGTTAGTAGTGAAGTCATAGTGAAGGCCAAACCCCTGCAGCAGTGTCCCTGTTAGTAGTGAAGTCATAGTGAAGGCCAAACCCTGCAGCATGTCCCTGTTAGTAGTGAAGTGTGAAGGCCAAAACCCTGCAGCAGTGTCCCTGTTTGTAGTGAAGTCATTGTGAAGGCCAAGCCCCTGCAGCAGTGTCCCTGTTAGTAGTGAAGTCATTGTAAAGGCGAAGCCCCTCTAGCAGTGTCCCTGTTAGTAGTGAAGTCATAGTGAAGGCCAAACCCCTGCAGCAGTGTCCCTGTTAGTAGTGAAGTCATTGTGAAGTCCCGTAACACTGCAGCAGTGTCCCTGTTAGTAGTGAAGTCATTGTGAAGGCCAAGCCCCTGCAGCAGTGTCCCTGTTAGTAGTAAAGTCATAGTGAAGGCCAAGCCCCTGCAGCAGTGTCCCTGTTAGTAGTGAAGTCATAGTGAAGGCCAAACCCCTGCAGCAGTGTCCCTGTTAGTAGTGAAGTCATAGTGAAGGCCAAACCCCTGCAGCAGTGTCCCTGTTTGTAGTGAAGTCATTGTAAAGGCCAAGCCCCTGCAGCAGTGTCCCTGTTAGTAGTGAAGTCATTGTGAAGACCAAGCCCCTCTAGCAGTGAAGTCATAGTGAAGGCCAAACCCCTGCAGCAGTGTCCCTGTTAGTAGTGAAGTCATTGTGAAGGCCAAGCCCCTGCAGCAGTGTCCCTGTTAGTAGTGAAGTCATTGTGAAGGCCAAACCCCTGCAGCAGTGTCCCTGTTAGTAGTGAAGTCATTGTGAAGTCCCATAACACTGCAGCAGTGTCCCTGTTAGTAGTGAAGCCAAGCCCCTGCAGCAGTGTCCCTGTTAGTAGTGAAGTCATTGTGAAGGCCAAACCCCTGCAGCAGTGTCCCTGTTAGTAGTGAAGTCATAGTGAAGGCCAAACCCCTGCAGCAGTGTCCCTGTTAGTAGTGAAGTCATAGTGAAGTCATAGTGAAGGCCAAACCCCTGCAGCAGTGTCCCTGTTAGTAGTGAAGTCATAGTGAAGGCCAAGCCCCTGCAGCAGTGTCCCTGTTAGTAGTGAAGTCATTGTGAAGGCCAAGCCCCTGCAGCAGTGTCCCTGTTAGTAGTGAAGTCATAGTGAAGGCCAAACCCCTGCAGCAGTGTCCCTGTTAGTAGTGAAGTCATTGTGAAGCCCCTGCAGCAGTGTCCCTGTTAGTAGTGAAGTCATTGTGAAGGCCAAGCCCCTGCAGCAGTGTCCCTGTTAGTAGTGAAGTCATAGTGAAGGCCAAGCCCCTGCAGCAGTGTCCCTGTTAGTAGTGAAGTCATAGTGAAGGCCAAACCCCTGCAGCAGTGTCCCTGTTAGTAGTGAAGTCATAGTGAAGGCCAAACCCCTGCAGCAGTGTCCCTGTTAGTAGTGAAGTCATTGTGAAGGCCAAGCCCCTGCAGCAGTGTCCCTGTTAGTAGTGAAGTCATAGTGAAGGCCAAAGTGAACCCCTGCAGCAGTGTCCCTGTTAGTAGTGAAGTCATAGTGAAGGCCAAACCCCTGCAGCAGTGTCCCTGTTAGTAGTGAAGTCATAGTGAAGGCCAAACCCCTGCAGCAGTGTCCCTGTTAGTAGTGAAGTCATAGTGAAGGCCAAACCCCTGCAGCAGTGTCCCTGTTAGTAGTGAAGTCATTGTGAAGGCCAAGCCCCTGCAGCAGTGTCCCTGTTAGTAGTGAAGTCATAGTGAAGGCCAAGCCCCTGCAGCAGTGTCCCTGTTAGTAGTGAAGTCATAGTGAAGGCCAAACCCTGCAGCAGTGTCCCTGTTAGTAGTGAAGTCATTGTGAAGGCCAAGCCCCTGCAGCAGTGTCCCTGTTAGTAGTGAAGTCAGTGAAGTCAGTGAAGTCATTGTGAAGGCCAAAGCCCCTGCAGCAGTGTCCCTGTTAGTAGTGAAGTCATAGTGAAGGCCAAGCCCCTGCAGCAGTGTCCCTGTTAGTAGTGAAGTCATAGTGAAGGCCAAACCCTGCAGCAGTGTCCCTGTTAGTAGTGAAGTCATTGTGAAGTCCAAACCCTGCAGCAGTGTCCCTGTTAGTAGTGAAGTCATTGTGAAGGCCAAGCCCCTGCAGCAGTGTCCCTGTTAGTAGTGAAGTCATAGTGAAGGCCAAACCCCTGCAGCAGTGTCCCTGTTAGTAGTGAAGTCATAGTGAAGGCCAAGCCCCTGCAGCAGTGTCCCTGTTAGTAGTGAAGTCATAGTGAAGACCAAGCCCCTGCAGCAGTGTCCCTGTTAGTAGTGAAGTCATTGTGAAGGCCAAACCCCTGCAACAATGTCCCTGTTAGTAGTGAAGTCATAGTGAAGGCCAAAACCCTGCAGCAGTGTCCCTGTTTGTAGTGAAGTCATTGTGAAGGCCAAGCCCCTGCAGCAGTGTCCCTGTTAGTAGTGAAGTCATTGTAAAGGCCAAGCCCCTCTAGCAGTGTCCCTGTTAGTAGTGAAGTCATAGTGAAGGCCAAACCCCTGCAGCAGTGTCCCTGTTAGTAGTGAAGTCATTGTGAAG
>NW_027039599.1:0-78216 GCF_034236695.1 Oncorhynchus nerka
TGTACGTCATCACCTACAGAGACACTATTAGTATTTAGTCTACAGGCTGTCGTTACGTCATCACCTACAGAGACACTATTAGTATTTAGTACAGGCTGTTTACGTCATCACCTACAGAGACACTAGTCATCACCTACAGGCTAGTCTACAGGCTGTCGTCATCACCTACAGAGAGACGTCATCACGTCATCACCTACAGAGAGACACTATTAGTATTTAGTCTACGGGCTGTCGTTACGTCACCATGTTTTTCTTCCTCTATTTATGATTCTGTCTGTCAGGAAAAGTGTAATTAATGAATTAATAATAATAATAATAATAAATAATAATAATAATAAAAGTGCAATTTATTAATAATAATAATAATTATAAATAATAATAATAAGTGTAATTAATAATGAATGTATTTATTGTCTGTGTTTGTCGTCAGGTGTTTGAGAGCTCCCCCGGGGCGAAACCCAAACGTTCCATCGTGTTGCTAGGCAACGCCGGCATGGGCAAAAGCACGCTCATCAAGAAGCTCTGCGTTGATTGGTCCGACGGCCTCCTGCCTCAGTTTGACTTTGTGTTCTTACTGGACGGTAAGGCTCTGACCCTCCCCCCTGAGCCGACCTATAGCCTTCGGTCCCTCCTCCTACACCTCTCCTGCCCCCACCCACGGGATGTCTTCAGTCAGGTCCTCTCTGTCCCGGAGCGTGTGCTGGTGATATTCGATGGCTTCGAGGTGGTGCGTGACTTGGAGGGCCTGCTTCAGTCTCCAGCGGATGACAGTGAAGGGGAGAACTACAGCGTTAGACAGCTGTTCTCAGGTCTGCTCCAGAGGAAGCTGCTACCAGGCTGCTCTCTGCTCCTCTCTGCCCGACCACGAGGCACCGTCAGTGGGCTGCTGAGACGGGCTGACAGCCTCCTGGAACTCTCTGGCTTCTCCCCTCCGGACATCGAGAGATACCTGGGACAATACTTCTCTGGACAGTCCCTAGAGGCCCCAACCTCAGTCCTAGACTCAATCCCAGTCCCAACCTCAGTCCTAGCACCAGCCCCAGTCCCAGTCCCAACCTCAGTCCTAGCACCAGTCTCAGTCCCAGTCCCATTCCCAGTCTCAGTCTCAGTCTCAGTCCCAGTCTCAGTCTCAGTCTCAGTCCCAGTCCCAGTGCCAGCCTCAGTCCCAACCTCAGCCTCAGTCCCAGTCCCAACATCAGTCCCAGACTCAGTCCCAGTCCCAGCCTCAGCCTCAGCCTCAGTCCTAGTCCCAGTCCCAACCTCAGTCCCAGTCCCAGTCCCAGTCCCAGTCCCAGTCCTAGCCCTCACCAGGCTCCACAGCCAGCCGTACCTTCTGTCTGTGTGTTGGAACCCAGCTCTGTGTCACATGGTCTGTCTGCTTCTAGAACACTGGGATGTTTCAGAGCCACTCCCCTCCACGCTGACTGGACTGTGTTACAGGGTGTTGCTACTAAAGATGAGACGACACACCCGGAAATGCACACGCTGTCAAACCCTACCCCAAACTCCAACCCAGGCACACACTCACACCCTTAAACACAGTCAAAAACACACCCTGAAACACACACACGGTCAAACCCTACCCCAAACTCCAACCCAGGCACACACTCACACCCTTAAACACAGTCAAAAACACGTCCTTAAACAGACACACTGTCAAACCCTACCCCAAACTCAAACCCAGGCACACACTCACACCCACAGTCAAAAACACACCCTGAAACACACACACTGTCAAACCCTACCCCAAACTCAAACCCAGGCACACACTCACACCCTTAAACACAGTCAAAAACACACCCGGAAACACACACGCAACTGGACACGAACACACATCCGCACTCGCTCTCACACTCAATCCCAAATTCAATTAGAAGACGAGAAGAGGAGGATAGAGACGAGAGAGGAGGAAGAGAGGGAGAGAGGGGAGAAGAGGGAGGAGGAAGAGAGAGAGAGGGAGGATGGAGAGAAAGAGAGAGAGGAGAAGAGGGAGGAGGAAGAGAGAGAGAGGGAGGAGGGAGAGGAAGAGAGAGAGGAGAAGAGGGAGGAGGAAGAGAGAGAGAGGGAGGAGGGAGAGGAAGAGAGAGAGAGGGAGGAGGGAGAGGAAGAGAGAGAGGAGAAGAGGGAGGAGGAAGAGAGAGAGAGGGAGGAGGGAGAGGAAGAGAGAGAGAGGGAGGAGGGAGAGAAAGAGAGAGAGGAGATGAGGGAGGAGGAAGAGAGAGAGAGGGAGGAGGGAGAGGAAGAGAGCGAGAGGGAGGAGGAGGGAGAGGAAGAGAGAGAGAGGGAGGAGGGAGAGGAAGAGAGAGAGAGGGAGGAGGAAGAGAGAGAGAGGGAGGAGGGAGAGGAAGAGAGAGAGGAAGAGAACATGTGTGTTCTGTCAGAGTTGAGCGGTCTGGCTTGGCAGGGGGTTAAAGGTCATTCATCTCTCCTGACCCTGACTCTGGACAATACCGTCTGTGTCAAGCTGCGGTTGTTTGGCCTGAGGACTGGACTGGTCCATTCTCACTGGCTGAGGGGGGAGCAGGGCAGAGATGGTGGCGGTGGCGGCGTGAGTTCCGACAAGATCCTGTCCTGGGCCCACCCTTTCCTGCAAAGCTTCCTGGGCGGGGCCCACCTGTCCGTCTCCAGCTGTGTGTCTGACCGCGCTCTGCTGGCCCAGATACTACCACAGGTAGAATGACTGTTTTCTATCCATATGTCCCTCTGTAGACTATGACCTGAACCAGCACCTCCTTCTAGCTCGGACTCTGCTGGTTATTGAGGGAAATGGTTCCTTTCTATGTCTGTGATATGTGGTTGTCCCTCACAGCTTCCCGAAGATGAATGTACTGACAGGAAGTGGCTCTGGATAAGAGTGTCTGCCAAATGACTAACGTGTCAATGTACTCCTGTTCTACTCTACTCTGTTCTACTCTACTCTGTTCTGCTCTACTCTACTCTATTCTGTTCTACTCTACTCTGTTCTACTCTACTCTATTCTACTCTACTCTACTCTACTTTGTTCTACTCTATTCTACTCTACTTTGTTCTACTCTATTCTACTCTACTTTGTTCTACTATATTCTACTCTACTCTATTCTACTCTACTCTGTTCTACTCTACTCTGTTCTACTCTATTCTGTTCTACTCTATTCTACTCTACTCTGTTCTACTCTATTCTACTCTGTTTTACTCTATTCTACTCTGTTTTACTCTACTCTGTTCTACTCTACTATGTTCTACTCTACTCTGTTCTACTCTACTCTGTTCTACTCTACTCTACTCTATTCTACTCTACTCTGTTCTACTCTACTCTGTTCTACTCTACTCTACTATATTATACTCTACTATGTTCTACTCTACTCTGTTCTACTCTATTCTACTCTACTCTGTTCTACTCTATTCTGTTCTACACTATTCTACTCTACTCTATTCTACTCTATTCTACTCTGTTCTACTCTGTTCTACTCTACTCTGTTCTACTCTATTCTACTCTACTCTGTTCTATTCTACTCTGTTCTACACTATTCTACTCTACTCTATTCTACTCTATTCTATTCTACTCTACTCTGTTCTACTCTATTCTGTTCTACTCTGTTCTACTCTACTCTGTTCTACTCTACTCTGTTCTACTCTACTCTACTCTGTTCTACTCTACTCTGTTCTACTCTACTCTATTCTACTCGTCTCTGTTCTACTCTATTCTACTCTGTTCTACTCTACTCTACTCTACTCTACTCTATTCTACTCTGTTCTACTCTACTCTATTCTACTCGACTCTGTTCTATTCTATTCTACTCTGTTCTACTCTACTCTGTTCTACTCTACTCTACTCTACTCTACTCGACTCTACTCTACTCTGCAGCCCAGGGGGAGGCGACGGCCTCAGGGAGAGTGTCTGGACCTTGCTCAGCGATTCGCTGTCGGGCTGCTTTTCCGGAACAATGTGGAACTCCGGGATCTGGCCACCCTGGATACCGGTGCCATGAAAGTGGTGGCGGCCAAGCGAGCCGCTGTGATATCACACCTGGAGAACCTTCACCATGGCGACCTGAGCCCCGCTCGGCTCCTGGAGGCGTGTCACTGCGTTTACGAGACGGGCGACGTCCGCTTGGTCAGGCACCTGGTACGGAACCTTCCCGAGGTCCTGTCGTTCCAAGGGATTCCGCTGTGCCCCGCCGACGCCTTCGTAGTGTGGAAACTTTTGGACCAGTGTAGAACGCTGAGGAGGAGGTTCTGTCTGGGGCTGGAGGACACAGGACTGAGGATGACAGGATTAAAACTACTGACGGGTCTCAACAACATACACTCATACAGGTACTGGCACTGTTACACTGATAGACCTGCTACAGATCTGTTACAGTGTATATCTAGAACAGTATAGATCTGTTACCGTATAGATCTGTTACAGTATAGATCTGTTACAGTATAGATCTGTTACATTGTATATCTAGAACAGTATAGATCTAGAACAGTATAGATCTAGAACAGTACAGATCTGTTACAGTATAGATATAGAACAGTATAGATCATTACAGTATAGATCCGTTACAGTATATATCTAGAACAGTACAGATCTGTTACAGTATATATCTAGAACAGTATATATCTGTTACAGTATATCTAGAACAGTATAGATCTGTTACAGTATATATCTAAAACAGTATAGATCTGTTACAGTGTAGATATGTTACAGTATAGATCTAGAACAGTATAGATCTGTTACAGTATATATCTAGAACAGTATAGATCTGTTACAGTATATATCTAGAACAGTATAGATATGTTACAGTATAGATCTGTTACAGTATCTATCTAGAACAGATCTGTTACATTATATATCTAGAACAGTATAGATCTGTTACAGTATATATCTAGAACAGTATAGATCTGTTACAGTATGTATCTAGAAAAGTATAGATCTGTTACAGTATATATCTAGAGCATTATAGATCTGTTACAGTATAGAACTAGAACAGTATAGATCTAAAACAATATAGATCTAGAACAGTATATATAGAGAACAGTATATATCTAGAACAGTATAGATCTGTTACAGTATAGATCTAGAACAGTATAGATCTGTTACAGTATAGATCTAGAACAGTATAGATCTGTTACAGTATAGATCTAGAACAGTATAGATCTAGAACAGTATATATCTAGAACAGTATAGATCTGTTACAGTATAGATCTAGAACAGCATATATCTAGAACAGTATAGATCTGTTACAGTATAGATCTATAACAGCATATATCTAGAACAGTACAGATCTGTTACAGTATAGATCTAGAAAAGTATAGATCTGATGTTCTCACTCTACTGTATGTAGAAATTTGTCATGCACATTTAGTTTTCTGATCTGTGTGTTTTGAACATGACTCTAGCGTGTGTGTGTGTCCGTCCCAGGGCGTGTATCGCTGACACCATCACTCTGTGGGAGGAGCTAGAGCAGAGTGGGGAGGAGGAGCTTCTGAAAGCGACTGTGTCCAAGTTGACCCTTAACCCTTTCAGAGCCACACAGGTGTCCCACGTCCAACACCTGTCCACACTGGTCAACATACACACAGGCAGGAGACTGTCTGAGAGGTACGCCAATACAGCACACACACACACACACACACACACACACACTCGCACGCACGCACGCACGCACGCACGCACGCACACACACACACACACACACACACACACACACACACACACACACACACACACACACACACACACACACACACACACACACACACACACACACACACACACACACACACACACACACACACACACACACACACACACACACACACACACACACACTCGCACGCACGCACACACACACACACGCACACACACACACACACACACACACACACACACAACCACACACACACACACAACACACACACACACACACACACACACACACACACACACACAACCACACACACACAACCACACACACACACACACACACACACACACACACACACACACACACACACACTCGCACACACACACACAACCACACACACACACACACACACACACACACACACACACACACTCGCACGCACGCACACACACACACACACACACACACACACACACACACACACACACAACCACACACACACACACACACACACACACACACACACACACACACACACACACACACACACACACACACCATCTACAATACAATACAGTAGACAGTAACCTGCCCAGCTCTTGTTACAGCCATCTACAATACACACATATACATATATATATATATATGCATACATACTGGTATGTTCAAAGCCGTTGTGATGTGTCCGTCATCGTTTCAGCCAATCAGATGGTGTCCTGGGGGAGGGTCTACCGGCAGTCAGAGATCTTCACAAGCTGGAGTTTGAGTGAGTATCATTATTCAACCACTATCACTAGGTAATAAGTCAATACACTTTGATTTGACTAGGTAATAAGTCAATACACTTTGATTTGACTAGGTAATAAGTCAATACACTTTGATTTGACTAGGTAATAAGTCAATACACTTTGATTTGACTAGGTAATAAGTCAATACACTTTGATTTGACTAGGTAATAAGTCAATACACTTTGATTTGACTAGGTAATAAGTCAATACACTTTGATTTGACTAGGTAATAAGTCAATACACTTTGATTTGACTAGGTAATAAGTCAATACACTTTGATTTGACTAGGTAATAAGTCAACACACTTTAATTTGACTAGGTAATAAGTCAATACACTTTGATTTGACTAGGTAATAAGTCAATACACTTTGATTTGACTAGGTAATAAGTCAATACACTTTGACTAGGTAATAAGTCAATACACTTTGATTTGACTAGGTAATAAGTCAATACACTTTGACTAGGTAATAAGTCAATACACTTTGATTTGACTAGGTAATAAGTCAATACACTTTGATTTGACTAGGTAATAAGTCAATACACTTTGATTTGACTAGGTAATAAGTCAACACACTTTGATTTGACTAGGTAATAAGTCAAGAGTTACCACTCTGACTAGGTAATAAGTCAAGAGTTACCACTCTGACTAGGTAATAAGTCAAGAGTTACTGCTCTGACTAGGTAATAAGTCAAGAGTTACCACTCTGACTAGGTAATAAGTCAAGAGTTACCACTGGTTTGACTAGGTAATAAGTCAAGAGTTACCACTCTGACTAGGTAATAAGCCAAGAGTTACCACTCTGACTAGGTAATAAGTCAAGAGTTAGCACTCTGACTGGGTAATAAGCCAAGAGTTACCACTGGTTTGACTAGGTAATAAGTCAAGAGTTACCACTCTGACTGGGTAATAAGTCAAGAGTTACCACTCTGACTAGGTAATAAGTCAAGAGTTACCACTGGTTTGACTAGGTAATAAGTCAAGAGTTACCACGCTGACTAGGTAATAAGTCAAGAGTTACCACTCTGACTAGGTAATAAGCCAAGAGTTACCACTCTGACTAGGTAATAAGTCAAGAGTTACCACTGGTTTGGCTAGGTAATAAGTCAAGAGTTACCACTGGTTTGACTAGGTAATAAGTCAAGAGTTACCACTGGTTTGACTAGGTAATAAGTCAAGAGTTACCACTCTGACTGGGTAATAAGTCAAGAGTTACCACTCTGACTGGGTAATAAGTCAAGTTATCACTAGTTTGACTAGGTAATAAGTCAAGAGTTATCACTGGTTTGACTAGGTAATAAGTCAAGAGTTACCACTCTGACTAGGTAATAAGTCAAGAGTTACCACTGGTTTGACTAGGTAATAAGTCAAGAGTTACCACTGGTTTGACTAGGTAATAAGTCAAGAGTTACCACTGGTTTGACTAGGTAATAAGTCAAGAGTTACCACTGGTTTGACTAGGTAATAAGTCAAGAGTTACCACTCTGACTAGGTAATAAGTCAAGAGGTACCACTCTGACTAGGTAATAAGCCAAGAGTTACCACTCTGACTAGGTAATAAGTCAAGAGTTACCACTCTGACTGGGTAATAAGTCAAGAGTTACCACTCTGACTAGGTAATAAGTCAAGAGTTACCACTGGTTTGACTAGGTAATAAGTCAAGAGTTACCACTCTGACTGGGTAATAAGCCAAGAGTTACCACTCTGACTAGGTAATAAGCCAAGAGTTACCACTCTGACTAGGTAATAAGCCAAGAGTTACCACTCTGACTGGGTAATAAGTCAAGAGTTACCACTCTGACTAGGTAATAAGTCACGAGTTACCACTCTGACTAGGTAATAAGTCAAGAGTTATCATTTGTTTGACTAGGTAATAAGCCAAGACTTACCACTGGTTTGAGAAAGTGTGTTTGTGTGTGTGTACAGGTTGGGGCCAGTGAATGGTCCTCTGGCGTTCCCTAAACTCCTGGAGCTGCTGCCGGCCCTGCACAGTCTACATCACCTGGAGTAAGTTATCGCTCTACTGATGGACCACGGGACAACGGCTTTCACTTTATTACGCTGTCGGTCTAATCTCTCTGTCTCCCTAATCTCTCTGTCTCCCTCACCCAGTCTGGAGAACAGTAAACTGGGGGACAGTGGGGCTGAGGGGCTGGCTGGAGCGGTGCTGTCTCTCTCCTCTCTGCAGATTATCAAGTAAGAAACCTCACACTGAGCTCTCTAGTCTCTAGATCAACTTGTTCATCACTGAGCTCTCTACTATCTAGATCAACCTGTCCGTCACTGAGCTCTCTACTCTCTAGATCAACCTGTCCGTCACTGAGCTCTCTACTCTCTCGATCAACCTGTTCATCACTGAGCTCTCTACTCTCTAGATCAACCTGTTCGTCACTGAGCTCTCTACTGTCTAGATCAACCTGTCCGTCACTGAGCTCTCTACTCTCTAGATCAACCTGTCCACCACTGAGCTCTCTACTCTCTAGATCAACCTGTCCGTCACTGAGCTCTCTACTCTCTAGATCAACCTGTTCGTCACTGAGCTCTCTAGTCTAGATCAACCTGTCCGTCACTGAGCTCTCTACTGTCTAGATCAACCTGTTCATCACTGAGCTCTCTTGTCTCTAGATCAACCTGTTAATCACTGAGCTCTCTACTGTCTAGATCAACATGTCCATCACTGAGCTCTCTACTGTCTAGATCAACCTGTTCATCACTGAGCTCTCTTGTCTCTAGATCAACCATCAACCTGTCCGTCACTGAGCTCTCTACTCTCTAGATCAACCATCAAACTGTCCGTCACTGAGCTCTCTACTCTCTAGATCACCTGTCCATCACTGAGCTCCCTAGTCTAGATCAACCTGTCCGTCACTGAGCTCTCTACTCTCTAGATCAACCTGTCCGTCACTGAGCTCTCTACTCTCTAGATCAACCTGTCCGTCACTGAGCTCTCTACTGTCTAGATCAACCTGTCCATCACTGAGCTCTCTACTGTCTAGATCAACCTGTACGTCACTGAGCTCTCTACTCTCTAGATCAACCTGTTCATCACTGAGCTCTCTACTCTCTAGATCAACCTGTCCGTCACTGAGCTCTCTACTCTCTAGATCAACCTGTCCGTCACAGAGCTCTCTACTCTCTAGTTCAACCTGTTCATCACTGAGCTCTCTACTCTCTAGATCAACCTGTCCATCACTGAGCTCTCTACTCTCTAGATCAACCTGTTCATCACTGAGCTCTCTACTGTCTAGATCAACCTGTTAATCACTGAGCTCCCTAGTCTAGATCAACCTGTTCGTCACTGAGCTCTCTACTGTCTAGATCAACATGTCCATCACTGAGCTCTCTACTCTCTAGATCAACCTGTCAGTCACTGAGCTCTCTACTGTCTAGATCAGCCTGTTCATCACTGAGCTCTCTACTCTCTAGATCAACCTGTCCGTCACTGAGCTCTCTACTCTCTAGATCAACCTGTCAGTCACTGAGCTCTCTACTGTCTAGATCAGCCTGTTCATCACTGAGCTCTCTACTCTCTAGATCAACCTGTCCGTCACTGAGCTCTCTACTCTCTAGATCAACCTGTCCGTCACTGAGCTCTCTACTCTCTAGATCAACCTGTCCGTCACTGAGCTCTCTACTCTCTAGATCAACCTGTCCGTCACTGAGCTCTCTACTCTCTAGATCAACCTGTCCGTCACTGAGCTCTCTACTCTCTAGATCAACCTGTCCGTCACTGAGCTCTCTACTCTCTAGATCAACCTGTCCGTCACTGAGCTCTCTACTCTCTAGATCAACCTGTTGATCACTGAGCTCTCTACTGTCTAGATCAACCTGCTAATCACTGAGCTCTCTACTGTCTAGATCAACCTGTTAATCACTGAGCTCTCTACTGTCTAGATCAACCTGTTGATCACTGAGCTCTCTACTGTCTAGATCAACCTGTTGATCACTGAGCTCTCTACTGTCTAGATCAACCTGTCCGTCACTGAGCTCTCTACTCTCTAGATCAACCTGTCCGTCACTGAGCTCTCTACTCTCTAGATCAACCTGTTCATCACTGAACTCTCTACTCTCTAGATCAACCTGTCCGTCACTGAGCTCTCTACTCTCTAGATCAACCTGTTCATCACTGAGCTCTCTACTGTCTAGATCAACCTGTTCATCACTGAGCTCTCTACTCTCTAGATCAACCTGTCCGTCACTGACCTCTCTACTCTCTAGATCAACCTGTTCATCACTGAGCTCTCTACTCTCTAGATCAACCTGTCCATCACTGAGCTATCTACTCTCTAGATCAACCTGTTCATCACTGAGCTCTCTACTGTCTAGATCAACCTGTTAATCACTGAGCTCCCTAGTCTAGATCAACCTGTTCGTCACTGAGCTCTCTACTGTCTAGATCAACATGTCCATCACTGAGCTCTCTACTCTATAGATCAACCTGTCAGTCACTGAGCTCTCTACTGTCTAGATCAACCTGTTCATCACTGAGCTCTCTACTCTCTAGATCAACCTGTCCGTCACTGAGCTCTCTACTCTCTAGATCAACCTGTCCGTCACTGAGCACTCTACTCTCTAGATCAACCTGTCCGTCACTGAGCTCTCTACTCTCTAGATCAACCTGTCCGTCACTGAGCTCTCTACTCTCTAGATCAACATGTCCGTCACTGAGCTCTCTACTCTCTAGATCAACCTGTTGATCACTGAGCTCTCTACTGTCTAGATCAACCTGTTAATCACTGAGCTCTCTACTGTCTAGATCAACCTGTTAATCACTGAGCTCTCTACTGTCTAGATCAACCTGTTGATCACTGAGCTCTCTACTGTCTAGATCAACCTGTTGATCACTGAGCTCTCTACTGTCTAGATCAACCTGTCCGTCACTGAGCTCTCTACTCTCTAGATCAACCTGTCCGTCACTGAGCTCTCTACTCTCTAGATCAACCTGTTCATCACTGAGCTCTCTACTCTCTAGATCAACCTGTCCGTCACTGAGCTCTCTACTCTCTAGATCAACCTGTTCATCACTGAGCTCTCTACTGTCTAGATCAACCTGTTGATCACTGAGCTCTCTACTCTCTAGATCAACCTGTCCGTCACTGAGCTCTCTACTCTCTAGATCAACCTGTTAATCACTGAGCTCTCTACTCTCTAGATCAACCTGTCCGTCACTGAGCTCTCTACTCTCTAGATCAACCTGTTCATCACTGAGCTCTCTTGTCTCTAGATCAACCTGTCCGTCACTGAGCTCTCTACTCTCTAGATCAACCTGTCCGTCACTGAGCTCTCTACTCTCTAGATCAACCTGTTAATCACTGAGCTCTCTACTGTCTAGATCAACCTGTTAATCACTGAGCTCTCTACTCTCTAGATCAACCTGTTAATCACTGAGCTCTCTACTCTCTAGATCAACCTGTTCATCACTAAGCTCTCTAGTCTCTAGATCAACCTGTCCGTCACTGAGCTCCCTAGTCTAGATCAACCTGTTCATCACTGAGCTCTCTAGATAATATCTATCTGTAGATCTCTGGGGTCATTATGACCCAGAAAAGGTTGGTGACCTCAGCCCTAGATAATATCTATCTGCGCTATCATTCAGTCAGTTACTGTGCTTTTGTTAACAATGTTTATTGTCTCTCCTCCTCTCCCCTCCTCTCCTTTCTCCTCGCCTCCTCTCTTCTTCTCCCCTCCTCTCTTCTTTTCTCCTCTGTCTTCCTCTCCTCCCCACTCTCCTCCTCTCCGCCCCTCCTCCTTTCTCCCCACTCTCCTCCTCTCCGCCCCTCCTCCTTTCTCCCCACTCTCCTCCTCTCCGCCCCTCCTCCTTTCTCCCCACTCTCCTCCTCTCCTCCCCCTCCTCCTTTCTCCCCACTCTCCTCCTCTCTGCCCCTCCTCCTGTCTCCCCACTCTCCTCCTCTCCACCCCTCCTCCTTTCTTTTCCCCTCTCCTTTCTCCTCCCCTCCTCTCTTCTGCGCTTCCCTCCTCTCCTTTCTCCCCTCCTCCTCTCCTTTCTCCCCTCCTCCTCTCCTTTCTCCTCCCCTTCTCTCCTTTCTCCTCCCCTTCTCTCCTTTCTCCTCCTCTCCTCTCCTTTCTCCTCCCCTTCTCTCCTTTCTCCTCCTCTCCTCTCCTCCCCTTCTCTCCTTTCTCCTCCCCTCCTCTCCTCTCCTCCCCTTCTCTCCTTTCTCCTCCTCTCCTCCCCTTCTCTCCTCCCCTTCTCTCCTTTCTCCTCCCCGTCTCTCCTTTCTCCTCCTCTCCACCCCTTCTCTCCTTTCTCCTCCCCTTCTCTCCTTTCTCCTCCCCTTCTCTCCTTTCTCCTCCTCTCCTCTCCTCCCATTCTCTCCTTTCTCCTCCTCTCCTCCCCTTCTTTCCTTTCTCCTCCCCTCTTCTTCTCTTCCCTCTCCTCCTCTCCTTTCTCCTCCTCTCCTCCCCCTTTCTCCTCCCCTCCTCCTCTTTCTCCTCCTCTCCTCTTTCTCCTCCTTTCCTCCCCTCCTCTCTTCTCTTCTCTTCTCTCAGTCTGTCCCAGAACTGTATAGGAGACCAGGGAATAGGGAGTCTGGCTCCTGCTCTGTCTACCCTCCCCTCACTACACTGTCTCAGGTACACACACACACACACACACACACACACACACACACACACACACACACACACACACACACACACACACACACACACACACACACACACACACTGTCTTTTGTCCAGTCTGTAAACTGATGGTCTAATCCTGTCTATTCTCCAGTCTGTAATCTGATGGTCTAATCCCATCTATTGTCCAGTCTGTAATCTGATGGTCTAATCCAGGTCTATTGTCCAGTCTGTAATCTGATGGTCTAATCCTGTCTATTCTCCAGTCTGTAATCTGATGGTCTAATCCTGTCTATTCTCCAGTCTGTAATCTGATGGTCTAATCCTGTCTATTCTCCAGTCTGTAATCTGATGGTCTAATCCTGTCTAGTCTCCAGTCTGTAATCTGATGGTCTAATCCAGTGTAGTCTCCAGTCTGTAATCTGAACGGTCTAATCCTGTCTAGTCTCCAGTCTGTAATCTGATGGTCTAATCCTGTCTATTCTCCAGTCTGTAATCTGATGGTCTAATCCTGTCTATTCTCCAGTCTGTAATCTGATGGTCTAATCCAGTCTAGTCTCCAGTCTGTAATCTGATGGTCTAATCCAGTGTAGTCTCCAGTCTGTAATCTGAACGGTCTAATCCTGTCTAGTCTCCAGTCTGTAATCTGATGGTCTAATCCTGTCTATTCTCCAGTCTGTAATCTGATGGTCTAATCCAATCTATTGTCCAGTCTGTAATCTGAACGGTCTAATCCTGTCTATTCTCCAGTCTGTAATCTGATGGTCTAATCCTGTCTATTATCCAGTCTGTAATCTGATGGTCTAATCCTGTCTAGTCTCCAGTCTGTAATCTGATGGTCTAATCCTGTCTAGTCTCCAGTCTGTAATCTGATGGTCTAATCCTGTCTAGTCTCCAGTCTGTAATCTGAACGGTCTAATCCTGTCTATTCTCCAGTCTGTAATCTGATGGTCTAATCCTGTCTATTCTCCAGTCTGTAATCTGATGGTCTAATCCTGTCTATTCTCCAGTCTGTAATCTGATGGTCTAATCCTGTCTAGTCTCCAGTCTGTAATCTGAACGGTCTAATCCTGTCTATTCTCCAGTCTGTAATCTGATGGTCTAATCCTGTCTATTCTCCAGTCTGTAATCTGAACGGTCTAATCCAGTCTATTCTCCAGTCTGTACAGTAATGTGATATCTGACGGGGGTGCTGAGAGTCTGGCTGCTGTTTTACCTCAGATGACATCACTCAGTGACCTGGAGTAAGTCTGAATTATAAAACATTACTGCAGTAAGTCTGAATTATAAAACATTACTGCAGTAAATCTGAATTATAACACATTACAGCAGTAAGTCTGAATTATAAAACATTACTGCAGTAAGTCTGAAACATAAAACATTACTGCAGTAAGTCTGAATTATAAAACATTACTGCAGTAAATCTGAATTATAAAACATTACTGCAGTAGCAGAGCAGTAAGTCTGAAACAAAAAACATTACTGCAGTAGCAGAGCAGTAAGTCTGAAACATAAAACATTACTGCAGTAAGTCTGAATTATAAAACAATACTGCAGTAAGTCTGAAACATAAAACATTACTGCAGTAGCAGAGCAGTAAGTCTGAAACATAAAACATTACTGCAGTAAGTCTGAATTATAAAACATTACTGCAGTATTAAGGCAGTAAGTCTGAATTATAAAACTATACTGCAGTAAGTCTGAATTATAAAACTATACTGCAGTAAGTCTGAATTATAAAACATTACTGCAGTAAGTCTGAATTATAAAACATTACTGCAGTAAATCTGAATTATAAAACATTACTGCAGTAAGTCTGAATTATAAAACATTACTGCAGTAAGTCTGAATTATAACACATTACAGCAGTAAGTCTGAATTATAAAACATTACTGCAGTAATAAGGCAGTAAGTCTGAAACATAAAACATTACTGCAGTAAGTCTGAATTATAAAACATTACTGCAGTAAATCTGAATTATAACACATTACAGCAGTAAGTCTGAATTATAAAACATTACTGCAGTAAGTCTGAATTATAAAACATTACAGCAGTAAGTCTGAAATATAAAACATTACTGCAGTAAGTCTGAATTATAACACATGACTGCAGTAAGTCTGAATTATAACACATTACAGCAGTAAGTCTGAATTATAAAACATTACTGCAGTAAGTCTGAATTATAACACATTACAGCAGTAAGTCTGAATTATAAAACATTACTGCAGTAAATCTGAATTATAACACATTACAGCAGTAAGTCTGAATTATAAAACATTACAGCAGTAAGTCTGAATTATAAAACATTACTGCAGTAAATCTGAATTATAAAACATTACAGCAGTAAGTCTGAATTATAAAACATTACAGCAGTAAGTCTGAATTATAAAACATTACTGCAGTAAGTCTGAATTATAAAACATTACTGCAGTAAGTCTGAATTATAACACATTACAGCAGTAAGTCTGAATTATAAAACATTACTGCAGTAAATCTGAATTATAACACATTACAGCAGTAAAGCTGAATTATAAAACATTACTGCAGTAATAAGGCAGTAAGTCTGAAACATAAAACATTACTGCAGTAAGTCTGAATTATAAAACATTACTGCAGTAAGTCTGAATTATAACACATTACAGCAGTAAATCTGAATTATAAAACATTACTGCAGTAATAAGGCAGTAAGTCTGAAACATAAAACATTACTGCAGTAAGTCTGAATTATAAAACATTACTGCCGTAAGTCTGAATTATAAAACATGACTGCAGTAATAAGGCAGTAAGTCTGAAACATGAAACATGACTGCAGTAGCACAGCAGTATCGATACGGTAGTGTGTATGTAGTACCCCCTGTTGCTATGGGATCAGTCGCCACACTACTGTTCACAACTACTACAGTCCGACTCACTGTTTCCCCCCCCTGTGGTTTATCATCTGCAGTGTCAAGTACAACAGTTTCACGGCCCTGGGAGCTCAGAGTCTGACTTCCAGTCTGAGGGACTGTCCATGGATCAAGAGTCTGGGGTAGGACACTCATCGAACACAATCACATCGCCATAACATAGAGGAGGAAGTCCCATTGATCAATAGTCGATTACACAATCACGACAACGTCTAGGAGGAAGACTAGTCACTGTAGAACAGAAGGAAACATGGAATCAGAGATGGTTTCGCTCAAAATACAATATTTCATTGTATTTTCTCTCTCTCCGTCTCTCTCTCTCTCTCTCTCTCTCTCTCTCTCTCTCTCTCTCTCTCTCTCTCTCTGTCTCTGTCTCTCTCTCTCCCTCTCTCTCTCCTCCTCTCTCTCTCGCCTCCCGCTCTCTCTCTCTCTCTCTCTCTCTCTCTCTCTCTCTCTCGCTCTCATCCCTCTCTCTGTCTCTCTCTCTCTGTCTCTCTCTCTCCTCCCTCTCTCTCTCCTCCCTCTCTCTCTGTCTCTCTCTCTCTCTCTCTCCTCCCTCCCTCTCTCCTCCCTCTCTCTCCTCCCTCTCTCTCACTCACTCTCTCTCTGTCTCTCTCTGTCTCTCTCTCTCTCTCCTCCCTCTCTCTCTCTGTCTCTCTCTCTCTGTCTCTCTCTCTCTCTCCTCCCCCTCTCTCTCTTTGTCTCTCTCTCCATCTCTCTCCGTCTCTTTTTTTTTTTTTCAATTCAAGGGGCTTTATTGGACCAAGTGTCAAAATAACCAAGTGTCAAAATAACCAACACATTCAACAATAAGCATACAGTAGAGGACATGTGCATGTTGATGGGTCTGTCAGACACGGTCCCTCATCTTATGTCAGGCAGCAATGTAGTGCGCTGCCAACCCACAGCTCTCTGCGTCCTCCCCCAACAGGACGGGTAGCCTGTCCTCATCAGAGAGGTCTTTGAAACCTTGAATACGGTCTGTGTCCTTCAGGGTAACAGTCCTTTAAGAACAGGTCAGGAAGAGGTGTTAACACACACACCTCTTCCTGACCTGTGTTTGTGTGTGTGTGTGTGTGTGTGTGTGTGTGTGTGTGTGTGTGTGTGTGTGTGTGTGTGTGTGTGTGTGTGTGTGTGTGTGTGTGTTAACACCTCTTCCTGGCCTGTTCTTAAAGGACTGTTACCCTGAAGGACACAGACCGTAGTTTACAGCTCACCTACCATTAACGACACACACACACGCACACACACACACACACATACACACACAGGTAACGATAGCAATGTAGTGCTCTGCCAACCCACGGCTCTCTGCGTCCTCCCCCAACAGGACGGGTAGCCTATCCTCATCAGAGAGGTCTTTGAAACCTTGAATACGGTCTGTGTCCTTCAGGGTAACAGTCTTTGAAACCTTGAATAAGGGATTCACATTTGGGGAAATGACACTCTGTAATTGTTGTATATTTTTGACATTTAGTCAGGAAATGCAGCCTTTCCTCTACAGGGAGCCAGGTTCTGCTGTGGTGCAGTGGTTGCACAGCCTTTCCTCTACAGGGAGCCAGGTTTTCCTGTGTCTATCCTTCTCAATGGCAAGGCTGGGCTCACTGAGCCTCTACTTACTGTCTCTCTGTCTCTCTGCTCTCTCCTCCAGGATGTGGAATGTGTGTATTCCCTACGGAGTGTTAGAGAGACTGCAACAACAGGACCCACGGATACAGCTGCTCTAGAACATTGTTCTAATGTTGTTCTAACAGAACCCAAGAGGATACAGCTGCTCTAGAACATTGTTCTGTTGTTCTAACAGAAGCCCAGAGGATATAGCTGCTCTAGAACATTGTTATGTTGTTCTAACAGAACCCCAGAGGATACAGCTGCTCTAGAACATTGTTCTGTTGTTCTAACAGAACCCCAGAGGATACAGTCACTCCTAGAACAGGATTATGATATACAACTGCTCTGGAACTGTCAGCAAGGTTAGGAATACAGAACCACTCTAGAACATTGTTCTAACAGGATTATGATATACAACAGAACATGGTCTCTGAGGTTCAACCATGCAGGATTAGAGTGAAGCCCTATAAAAACTTTCCCTTGAAGCTGAAGCTTAAATGACTAGAAGGGATCTATGTCATAAACCCTCAAAGTTCCAGAATGGGGTGGAAAATGGCAGCCATCTTGGTCAGGGAGAAATCCCAAAGCCCAGTCTAATTGGAATGATTGACAGGAGAGGCATCATCCTGGCTTTACTGTGCAGGAAAATGACATGTGATATCAGACATTTTGTAATAGAATTATAGTCAACCTAAAATAATATAATATAATTATAAATACAGTTTATACAGGGTTTAAACACATTTTTTCTGTATAAATAACCTCTAAAATATATGTAAACAAACATTTTCTGTGTTCCAGGACACCACTGTTCTGTGTTCCTGGACACCACTGTTCTGTGTTCCTGGACACCACTGTTCTGTGTTCTGTGTTCCTGGACACCACTGTTCTGTGTTCCTGGACACCACTGTTCTGTGTTCCTGGACACCACTGTTCTGTGTTCCTGGACACCACTGTTCTGTGTTTCTGTGTTCCTGGACACCACTGTACTGTGTTCCTGACACCCCTGTTCCTGGACACCACTGTTCTGTGTTCCTGGACACCACTGTTCTGTGTTCCTGGACACCACTGTTCTGTGTTCCTGGACACCACTGTTCTGTGTTCCTGGACACCACTGTTCTGTGTTCCTGGACACCACTGTTCTGTGTTCCTGGACACCACTGTTCTGTGTTCCTGGACACCACTGTTCTGTGTTCCTGGACACCACTGTTCTGTGTTCCTGGACACCACTGTTCTGTGTTCCTGGACACCACTGTTCTGTGTTCCTGGACACCACTGTTCTGTGTTCCTGGACACCACTGTTCTGTGTTCCTGGACACCACTGTTCTGTGTTCCTGGACACCACTGTTCTGTGTTCCTGGACACCACTGTACTGTGTTCCTGGACACCACTGTTCTGTGTTCCTGGACACCACTGTACTGTGTTCCTGGACACCACTGTTCTGTGTTCCTGGACACCACTGTTCTGTGTTCCTGGACACCACTGTTCTGTGTTCCTGGACACCACTGTTCTGTGTTCCTGGACACCACTGTACTGTGTGGACACCACTGTTCTGGACACCACTGTACTGTGTTCCTGGACACCACTGTTCCTGTTCTGTTCTGGACACCACTGTACTGTGTTCCTGGACACCACTGCTCTGTGTTCTGTGTTCCTGGACACCACTGTTCTGTGTTCCTGGACACCACTGCTCTGCGTTCTGTGTTCCTGGACACCACTGTTCTGTGTTCCTGGACACCACTGTACTGTGTTCCTGGACACCACTGTACTGTACTGTGTTCCTGGACACCACTGTACTGTGTTCCTGGACACCACTGTTCTGTTCTGTGTTCCTGGACACCACTGTTCTATGTTCCTGGACACCACTGTACTGTGTTCCTGGACACCACTGTACTGTACTGTGTTCCTGGACACCACTGTACTGTGTTCCTGGACACCACTGTACTGTGTTCCTGGACACCACTGTACTGTGTTCCTGGACACCACTGTTCTGTGTTCCTGGACACCACTGTACTGTGTTCTTGGACACCATTGTTCTGTTCTGTGTTCCTGGACACCACTGTTCTGTGTTCTGTGTTCCTGGACACCACTGTTCTGTGTTCCTGGACACCACTGTTCTGTGTTCCTGGATACCACTGTTCTGTGTTCCTGGACACCACTGTTCTGTGTTCCTGGACACCACTGTACTGTGTTCCTGGACACCACTGTTCTGTGTTCCTGGACACCACTGTTCTGTGTTCCTGGACACCACTGTACTGTGTTCCTGGACACCACTGTTATGTGTTCCTGGACACCACTGTACTGTGTTCCTGGACACCACTGTTCTGTTCTGTGTTCCTGGACACCACTGTTCTGTGTTCCTGGACACCACTGTACTGTGTTCCTGGACACCACTGTACTGTGTTCCTGGACACCACTGTTCTGTGTTCCTGGACACCACTGTACTGTGTTCCTGGACACCACTGCTCTGTGTTCTGTGTTCCTGGACACCACTGTTCTGTGTTCCTGGACACCACTGCTCTGTGTTCTGTGTTCCTGGACACCACTGTTCTGTGTTCCTGGACACCACTGTACTGTGTTCCTGGACACCACTGTACTGTACTGTGTTCCTGGACACCACTGTACTGTGTTCCTGGACACCACTGTTCTGTTCTGTGTTCCTGGACACCACTGTTCTGTGTTCCTGGACACCACTGTACTGTACTGTGTTCCTGGACACCACTGTACTGTGTTCCTGGACACCACTGTACTGTGTTCCTGGACACCACTGTACTGTGTTCCTGGACACCACTGTTCTGTGTTCCTGGACACCACTTCTCTGTGTTCCTGGATACCACTGTTCTGTGTTCCTGGACACCACTGTTCTGTGTTCCTGGACACCACTGTTCTGTGTTCCTGGACACCACTGTTCTGTGTTCCTGGACACCACTGTTCTGTTCTGTGTTCCAGGACACCACTGTTCTGTGTTATGTGTTCCTGGACACCACTGTTCTGTGTTCCTGGACACCACTGTTCTGTGTTCCTGGACAACACTGTTCTGTGTTCCTGGACACCACTGTTCTGTTCTGTGTTCCAGGACACCACTGTTCTGTGTTCTGTGTTCCTGGACACCACTGTTCTGTGTTCCTGGACACCACTGTTCTGTGTTCCAGGACACCACTGTTCTTTGCACTGACATTTGAATGTATTTGTTATGTTTTATACTGTTCTGTGGATCATTTCTGTACTGATCAAGTTTGCACTGAAAAATAAAACTTGAGGTGGTTAATATAGGACTGGACCTGACTACTCTACAGAACCAGAACCAGAGATATACAGAGGAGATGGTTAATATAGAACTGGACCTGACTACTCTACAGAACCAGAACCAGAGGAGATGGTTAATATAGAACTGGACCTGACGACTCTACAGAACCAGAACCAGAGATAGACAGAGGAGATGGTTAATATAGAACTGGACCTGACTACTCCACAGAACCAGAACAGAGGAGGTGGTTAATATAGAACTGGACCTGACTACTCTACAGAACCAGAACCAGAGATAGACATAGGAGATGGTTATTATAGAACTGGACCTGACTAATCTACAGAACCAGAACCAGATATAGACAGAGGAGATGTTTATTATAGAACTGGACCTGACTAATCTACAGAACCAGAACCAAAGATAGACAGAGGAGATGGTTATTATAGAACTGGACCTGACTACTCTACAGAACCAGAACCAGAGTTAGACAGAGGGGATGGTTAATATAGAACTGGACCTGACTACTCTACAGAACCAGAACCAGAGATATACAGAGGAGATGGTTAATATAGAACTGGACCTGACAACTCTACAGAACCAGAACCAGAGATAGACAGAGGAGATGGTTAATATAGAACTGAACCAGACTACTCTACAGAACCAGAACCAGAGATAGACAGAGGAGATGGTTAATATAGAACTGGACCCGACTACTCTACAGAACCAGAACCAGAGATAGACAGAGGAGATGGTTAATATAGAACTGGACCTGACTACTCTACAGAACAAGAACCAGAGATAGACAGAGGAGATGGTTAATATAGAACTGGACCTCACTACTTTACAGAACCAGAACCAGAGGTAGACAGAGGAGATGGTTAATATAGAACTGGACCTGACTACTCTACAGAACCAGAACCAGAGATAGACAGAGGAGATGGTTAATATAGAACTGGACCTGACTACTCTACAGAACCAGAACCAGAAATAGACAGAGGAGATGGTTTATATAAAACTGGACCTGACTACTCTACAGAACCAGAACCAGAAATAGACAGAGGAGATGGTTAATATAGAACTGGACCTGACTACTCTACAGAACCAGAACCAGAGGAGATGGTTAATATAGAACTGGACCTGACTACTCTACAGAACCAGAACCAGAGATAGACAGAGGAGATGGTTAACATAGAACTGGACCTCACTACTCTACAGAACCAGAGATAGACAGAGGAGATGGTTAATATAGAACTGGACCTGACGACTCTACAGAACCAGAACCAGAGATCGACAGAGGAGATGGTTAATATAGAACTGGACCTGACTACTCTACAGAACCAGAACCAGAGGAGATGGTTAATATAGAACTGGACCTGACTACTCTACAGAACCGGAACCAGAGATAGACAGAGGAGATGGTTAAATATAGAACTGGACCTCACTACTCTACAGAACCAGAACCAGAGATAGACAGAGGAGATGGTTAATATAGAACTGGACCTGACAACTCTATAGAACCAGAACCAGAGGTAGACAGAGGAGATGGTTAATATAGAACTGGACCTGACTACTCTACA
The DNA here is from genome assembly GCF_034236695.1 of Oncorhynchus nerka. Taxonomy (NCBI): domain Eukaryota; kingdom Metazoa; phylum Chordata; class Actinopteri; order Salmoniformes; family Salmonidae; genus Oncorhynchus; species Oncorhynchus nerka. The sequence continues at coordinate 22,325 of NW_027039599.1, forward strand.
GAACCAGAGATAGACAGAGGAGATGGTTAATATAGAACTGGACCTGACTACTCTACAGAACCAGAACCAGAAATAGACAGAGGAGATGGTTTATATAAAACTGGACCTGACTACTCTACAGAACCGGAACCAGAGATAGACAGAGGAGATGGTTAATATAGAACTGGACCAGACGACTCTACAGAACCAGTGTAATGGGTATGTTTGTCAGATACAGGTTCATGTCAGGGTTATTTCTGGCCTTACTGTTGAACTGGACCAGACGACTCTACAGAACCAGAACCAGAGGTTGTATAACTTTTTCATTACATTTCATTTCATTATAGTACAACGGTCTGATTTGTCTAATCTTAGCAATTTCTTCTTAGCTAGCTACATAGTCGTCGTTGTATCAAAGATAATTGCGTAATTATCGTATTTCGTCGTCTCCTATCTGCCCAACACGTTCATCGTCTACCGTAGCACTGTAGTAACTATCACACTCAACTGAACGACTTGATTAGTGTAGTGTTAGCTAGCTACATAGTTGTCTTTGCTGTCTTCGTATCCAAGATAATTGTGTAGCTTAGAGTATGGAGTCTTAGAGTGATAATTGCGTTATTATCGTATTTCGTCGTCCTCCTATCTGCCTAGCAGCTAGCCAGCTAGCATACGTTCACCGGCTACCGTAGCACTGTAGTAACTATCACACTCAACTGAACGACTTGATTAGTGTAGTATTAGCTAGCTACATAGTTGTCTTTGCTGTCTTCGTATCCAAGATAATTGTGTAGCTTAGAGTATGGAGTCTTAGAGTGATAATTGCGTTATTATCGTATTTCGTCGTCCTCCTATCTGCCTAGCAGCTAGCCAGCTAGCATACGTTCACCGGCTACCGTAGCACTGTAGTAACTATCACACTCAACTGAACGACTTGATTAGTGTAGTATTAGCTAGCTACATAGTTGTCTTTGCTGTCTTCGTATCCAAGATAATTGTGTAGTTTAGAGTGTGTAGTCTTAGAGTGATTATCTTAATTCACCGAGGTTAGCTAGCCAGCTATTTTGTCGTCCTTAACGTAGGAGACACTCCTAGCTAGCCAATAGCCAGCTAACGCCTACTGAATAGAACTTTCGCATTCCGGTCGCATTTCGCTTCGCTCCACAGGTAGTATCACATTTTCATTTCATTTCATTACAGTCCCAACGGTGTGATTTGTTTGATCGTAGCTAGCTACATAGCTAGCTACATAGCCGTCTTTGTTTCAAAGATAATTGTGTAGTCTAGAGCGATTTTCTAGGTTAGCTAGCCAGCTATTGTCGTTCTCCTAACGCAACGTAACGTAATCAACACTGCTAGCTAGCCAGCTAGCTCCCGAAAAGCAGCATTGTAGAAACTTCACACTCAACGGTACGACTTGATTAGGGTAGTGTCAACAACGCAGCTAGCCTACCCCAGCAGTACTGTATCATTTTAATCATTTTAGTCAATTAGATTCTTGCTACGTAAGCTTAACTTTCTGAACATTCGAGACGTGTAGTCCACTTGTCATTCCAATCTCCTCTGCATTAGCGTAGCCTCTTCTCTAGCCTGTCAACTATGTGTCTGTCTATCCCTGTTCTCTCCTCTCTGCACAGACCATACAAACGCTCCACACCGCATGGCCGCGGCCACCCTAATCTGGTGGTCCCAGCGCGCACGACCCACGTGGAGTTCCAGGTCTCCGGTAGCCTCTGGAACTGTCGATCTGCGGCCAACAAGGCAGAGTTCATCTCAGCCTATGCCTCCCTCCAGTCCCTCGACTTCTTGGCTCTGACGGAAACATGGATCACCACAGACAACACCGCTACTCCTACTGCTCTCTCTTCGTCCGCCCACGTGCTCTCGCACACCCCGAGAGCTTCTGGTCAGCGGGGTGGTGGCACCGGGATCCTCATCTCTCCCAAGTGGTCATTCTCTCTTTCTCCCCTTACTCATCTGTCTATCGCCTCCTTTGAATTCCATGCTGTCACAGTTACTAGCCCTTTCAAGCTTAACATCCTTATCATTTATCGCCCTCCAGGTTCCTCGGAGAGTTCATCAATGAGCTTGATGCCTTGATAAGCTCCTTTCCTGAGGACGGCTCACCTCTCACAGTTCTGGGCGACTTTAACCTCCCCACGTCTACCTTTGACTCATTCCTCTCTGCCTCCTTCTTTCCACTCCTCTCCTCTTTTGACCTCACCCTCTCACCTTCCCCCCTACTCACAAGGCAGGCAATACGCTCGACCTCATCTTTACTAGATGCTGTTCCTCCACTAACCTCATTGCAACTCCCCTCCAAGTCTCCGACCACTACCTTGTATCCTTTTCCCTCTCGCTCTCATCCAACACTTCCCACACTGCCCCTACTCGGATGGTATCGCGCCGTCCCAACCTTCGCTCTCTCTCCCCGCTACTCTCTCCTCTTCCATCCTATCATCTCTTCCCTCTGCTCAAACCTTCTCCAACCTATCTCCTGATTCTGCCTCCTCAACCCTCCTCTCCTCCCTTTCTGCATCCTTTGACTCTCTATGTCCCCTATCCTCCAGGCCGGCTCGGTCCTCCCCTCCCGCTCCGTGGCTCGACGACTCATTGCGAGCTCACAGAACAGGGCTCCGGGCAGCCGAGCGGAAATGGAGGAAAACTCGCCTCCCTGCGGACCTGGCATCCTTTCACTCCCTCCTCTCTACATTTTCCTCCTCTGTCTCTGCTGCTAAAGCCACTTTCTACCACTCTAAATTCCAAGCATCTGCCTCTAACCCTAGGAAGCTCTTTGCCACCTTCTCCTCCCTCTTGAATCCTCCTCCCCCTCCCCCCTCCTCCCTCTCTGCAGATGACTTCGTCAACCATTTTGAAAAGAAGGTCGACGACATCCGATCCTCGTTTGCAAAGTTAAACGACACCGCTGGTTCTGCTCACACTGCCCTACCCTGTGCTCTGACCTCTTTCTCCCCTCTCTCCAGATGACATCTCGCGTCTTGTGACGGCCGGCCGCCCAACAACCTGCCCGCTTGACCCTATCCCCTCCTCTCTTCTCCAGACCATCTCCGGTGACCTTCTCCCTTACCTCACCTCGCTCATCAACTCATCCCTGACCTATCGGCTGCCTTCGATACTGTGAACCATCAGATCCTCCTCTCCACCCTCTCCGAGTTGGGCATCTCCGGCGCGGCCCACGCTTGGATTGCGTCCTACCTGACAGGTCGCTCCTACCAGGTGGCGTGGCGAGAATCCGTCTCCTCACCACGTGCTCTCACCACTGGTGTCCCCCAGGGCTCTTTTCTAGGCCCTCTCCTATTCTCGCTATACACCAAGTCACTTGGCTCTGTCATAACCTCACATGGTCTCTCCTATCATTGCTATGCAGACGACACACAATTAATCTTATCCTTTCCCCCTTCTGACGACCAGGTGGCGAATCGCATCTCTGCATGTCTGGCAGACATATCAGTGTGGATGACGGATCATCACCTCAAGCTGAACCTCGGCAAGACGGAGCTGCTCTTCCTCCCGGGAAGGACTGCCCGTTCCATGATCTCGCCATCACGGTTGACAACTCCATTGTGTCCTCGTCCCAGAGCGCTAAGAACCTTGGCGTGATCCTGGACAACACCCTGTCGTTCTCAACTAACATCAAGGCGGTGGCCCGTTCCTGTAGGTTCATGCTCTACAACATCCGCAGAGTACGACCCTGCCTCACACAGGAAGCGGCGCAGGTCCTAATCCAGGCACTTGTCATCTCCCGTCTGGATTACTGCAACTCGCTGTTGGCTGGGCTCCCTGCCTGTGCCATTAAACCCCTACAACTCATCCAGAACGCCGCAGCCCGTCTGGTGTTCAACCTTCCCAAGTTCTCTCACGTCACCCCGCTCCTCCGCTCTCTCCACTGGCTTCCAGTTGAAGCTCGCATCCGCTACAAGACCATGGTGCTTGCCTACGGAGCTGTGAGGGGAACGGCACCTCAGTACCTCCAGGCTCTGATCAGGCCCTACACCCAAACAAGGGCACTGCGTTCATCCACCTCTGGCCTGCTCGCCTCCCTACCACTGAGGAAGTACAGTTCCCGCTCAGCCCAGTCAAAACTGTTCGCTGCTCTGGCCCCCCAATGGTGGAACAAACTCCCTCACGACGCCAGGACAGCGGAGTCAATCACCACCTTCCGGAGACACCTGAAACCCCACCTCTTTAAGGAATACCTAGGATAGGATAAAGTAATCCTTCTCCCCCTCCCTCCCCCCCCTTAAAAGACCTAGATGCACTATTGTAAAGTGGCTGTTCCACTGGATGTCATAAGGTGAAAGCACCAATTTGTAAGTCGCTCTGGATAAGAGCGTCTGCTAAATGACTTAAATGTAATGTAAATGAGATGGTTAATATAGAACTGGACCAGACGACTCTACAGAACCAGAACCAGAGGAGATGGTTAATATAGAACTGGACCAGACGACTCTACAGAACCAGTGTAATGGGTATGTTTGTCAGATACAGGTTCATGTCAGGGTTATTTCTAGCCTTACTGTTGAAACGTGTACTTCCTTATAGCAGGTTTCTGTTCCGTGTTTTCTGGCTAAAAACAGATGTATCTGTCTTCCGGTTAGAGACGACCAGATGACATTCCTCTACGGCCTATCAGAGATCAACCTGCCGAGACAGTGTTTGTTTTTGTTTCATGGGAGGAGTTTGTTTTGCATCAACGGTGTGGGTGGAGAGTTCACTTCCGGACCAACGGGAAGGTTTAAAATGGGGGAAAAACCTCCGCCCTCCTGGGTGATCGAAAACAAACACGGTTATATCAGGTACAGTAGTATAATATCAGGTACAGGAGTATAATATCAGGTACAGTAGTATACTATCAGGTACAGGAGTATAATATCGGTATCTACTGTTATACTATCAGGTACAGTAGTATAATATCAGGTACAGTAGTATACTATCAGGTACAGTAGTATAATATCAGGTACAGTAGTATACTATCAGGTACAGTAGTATAATATCAGGTACAGTAGTATAATATCAGGTACAGTAGTATAATATCAGTATCTACTGTTATACTATCAGGTACAGTAGTATAATATCAGGTACAGTAGTATAATATCAGGAACAGTAGTATAATATCAGGTACAGTAGTATAAGTAGTATAATATCAGGTACAGTAGTACAATATCAGGTACAGTAGTATAATATCAGTATCTACTGTTATACTATCAGGTACAGTAGTATAATATCAGGTACAGTAGTATAATATCAGGAACAGTAGTATAATATCAGGTACAGTAGTATAATATCAGGAACAGTAGTATAATATCAGGTACAGTAGTATAAGTAGTATAATATCAGGTACAGTAGTACAATATCAGGTACAGTAGTATAATATCAGTATCTACTGTTATACTATCAGATACAGTAGTATAATATCAGGTACAGTAGTATAATATCAGGAACAGTAGTATAATATCAGTATCTACAGTTATACTATCAGGTACAGTAGTATAATATCAGGTACAGTAGTATAATATCAGGTACAGTACAGTAGTATAATATCAGGTACAGTAGTATAATATCAGGAACAGTAGTATAATATCAGGTACAGTACAGTAGTATAATATCAGGTACAGTAGTATTATATCAGTATCTACTGTTATAATATCAGGTACAGTAGTATAATAAAGTTCTGAATGCTCTGTACTCTATAGAGGGAGTATTGAGGAAGTTCTGAATGCTCTGTACTCTATAGAGGGAGTATTGTGGAAGTTCTGAATGCTCTGTACTCTATAGAGGGAGTATTGTGGAAGTTCTGAATGCTCTGTACTCTATAGAGGGAGTATTGTGGAAGTTCTGAATGCTCTGTACTCTATAGAGGGAGTATTGTGGAAGTTCTGAATGCCCTGTACTCTATAGAGGGAGTATTGAGGTAGTTCTGAATGCTCTGTACTCTGTAGAGGGAGTATTGAGGAAGTTCTGAATGCTCTGTACTCTATAGAGGGAGTATTGAGGATGTTCTGAATACTCTGTACTCTATAGAGGGAGTACTGAGGAAGTTCTGAATGCTCTGTACTCTATAGAGGGAGTATAGAGGCCGTTCTGAATGCTCTGTACTCTATAGAGGGAGTATTGAGGAAGTTCTGAATGCTCTGGACTCTATAGAGGGAGTATTGCGGAAGTTCTGAATGCTCTGTACTCTATAGAGGGAGTATTGTGGAAGTTCTGAATGCTCTGTACTCTATAGAGGGAGTACTGAGGAAGTTCTGAATGCTCTGTACTCTATAGAGGGAGTATAGAGGACGTTCTGAATGCTCTGGACTCTATAGAGGGAGGATTGTGGAAGTTCTGAATGCTCTGTACTCTATAGAGGGAGTATTGAGGAAGTTCTGAATGCTCTGTACTCTATAGAGGGAGTACTGAGGAAGTTCTGAATGCTCTGTACTCTATAGAGGGAGTACTGAGGAAGTTCTGAATGCTCTGTACTCTATAGAGGGAGTACTGAGGAAGTTCTGAATGCTCTGTACTCTATAGAGGGAGTACTGAGGAAGTTCTGAATGCTCTGGACTCTATAGAGGGAGTACTGAGGAAGTTCTGAATGCTCTGTACTCTATAGAGGGAGTAATTGAGGAAGTTCTGAATGCTCTGGACTCTATAGAGGGAGTACTGAGGAAGTTCTGAATGCTCTGTACTCTATAGAGGGAGTACTGAGGAAGTTCTGAATGCTCTGTACTCTATAGAGGGAGTAATTGAGGAAGTTCTGAATGCTCTGGACTCTATAGAGGGAGTACTGAGGAAGTTCTGAATGCTCTGTACTCTATAGAGGGAGTAATTGAGGAAGTTCTGAATGCTCTGGACTCTATAGAGGGAGTACTGAGGAAGTTCTGAATGCTCTGGACTCTATAGAGGGAGTACTGAGGAAGTTCTGAATGCTCTGTACTCTATAGAGGGAGTAATTGAGGAAGTTCTGAATGCTCTGGACTCTATAGAGGGAGTACTGAGGAAGTTCTGAATGCTCTGTACTCTATAGAGGGAGTAATTGAGGAAGTTCTGAATGCTCTGGACTCTATAGAGGGAGTACTGAGGAAGTTCTGAATGCTCTGGACTCTATAGAGGGAGTACTGAGGAAGTTCTGAATGCTCTGTACTCTATAGAGGGAGTAATTGAGGAAGTTCTGAATGCTCTGGACTCTATAGAGGGAGTAATTGAGGAAGTTCAGCATTACATCCTTATTGAAATTTAAAGGCAATGTTTCCGCGTAGGCCGGAGACTGCATTCACGATAAACGCTGCTCAACGGGGAATTCCCCTTTTAAAATGTCCTATCTAAATGTCCTATCTAAATGTCCTATCTAAATGTCCTATCTAAATGTCCTATCTAAATGTCCTATCTAAATGTCCTATCTAAATGTCCTATCTAAATGTCCTATCTAAATGTCCTATCTAAATGTCCTATCTAAATGTCCTATCTAAATGTCCTATCTAAATGTCCTATCTAAATGTCCTATCTAAATGTCCTATCTAAATGTCCTATCTAAATGTCCTATCTAAACGTCCTATCTAAACGTCCTATCTAAATGTCCTATCTAAATGTCCTATCTAAATGTCCTATCTAAATGTCCTATCTAAATGTCCTATCTAAATGTCCTATCTCGCAATCTGTGAGAATTCAGTGGATTGAATCGAGCTCTTTATTTTCATACAGTTTAATCAGCTTGTTGTGTATCAGCTCTGGCTTTTGACTTCTTTAGCCAACAACGCTAGGTCACCTCTGATGTTTACCTGTTCTGATATGACTCTTTTAGCCAACGCTAGGTCACCTCTGATGTTTACCTGTTCTGATATGACTCTTTTAGCCAACGCTAGGTCACCTCTGATGTTTACCTGTTCTGATATGACTCTTTTAGCCAACAACGCTAGGTCACCTCTGATGTTTACCTGTCCTGATATGACTCTTTTAGCCAACGCTAGGTCACCTGTGATGTTTACCTGTTCTGATATGACTCTTTTAGCCAACGCTAGGTCACCTCTGATGTTTACCTGTTCTGATATGACTCTTTTAGCCAACGCTAGGTCACCTGTGATGTTTACCTGTTCTGATATGACTCTTTTAGCCAACAACGCTAGGTCACCTCTGATGTTTACCTGTTCTGATATGACTCTTTTAGCCAACAACGCTAGGTCACCTGTGATGTTTACCTGTCCTGATATGACTCTTTTAGCCAACGCTAGGTCACCTGTGATGTTTACCTGTCCTGATATGACTCTTTTAGCCAACAACGCTAGGTCACCTGTGATGTTTACCTGTTCTGATATGACTCTTTTAGCCAACGCTAGGTCACCCCTGATGTTTACCTGTCCTGATATGACTCTTTTAGCCAACAACGCTAGGTCACCCCTGATGTTTACCTGTTCTGATATGACTCTTTTAGCCAACGCTAGGTCACCTGTGATGTTTACCTATTCTGATATGACTCTTTTAGCCAACAACGCTAGGTCACCTGTGATGTTTACCTGTTCTGATATGACTCTTTTAGCCAACGCTAGGTCACCTGTGATGTTTACCTGTTCTGATATGACTCTTTTAGCCAACAACGCTAGGTCACCTGTGATGTTTACCTGTTCTGATATGACTCTTTTAGCCAACGCTAGGTCACCTGTGATGTTTACCTGTTCTGATATGACTCTTTTAGCCAACGCTAGGTCACCCCTGATGTTTACCTGTTCTGATATGACTCTTTTAGCCAACGCTAGGTCACCCCTGATGTTTACCTGTTCTGATATGACTCTTTTAGCCAACGCTAGGTCACCTGTGATGTTTACCTGTTCTGATATGACTCTTTTAGCCAACGCTAGGTCACCTCTGATGTTTACCTGTTCTGATATGACTCTTTTAGCCAACGCTAGGTCACCTGTGATGTTTACCTGTTCTGATATGACTCTTTTAGCCAACGCTAGGTCACCTGTGATGTTTACCTATTCTGATATGACTCTTTTAGCCAACGCTAGGTCACCTGTGATGTTTACCTGTTCTGATATGACTCTTTTAGCCAACGCTAGGTCACCTCTGATGTTTACCTGTTCTGATATGACTCTTTTAGCCAACGCTAGGTCACCTGTGATGTTTACCTATTCTGATATGACTCTTTTAGCCAACGCTAGGTCACCTGTGATGTTTACCTATTCTGATATGACTCTTTTAGCCAACGCTAGGTCACCTCTGATGAGTCACCTGTTCTGATATGACTCTTTTAGCCAACAACGCTAGGTCACCTCTGATGTTTACCTGTTCTGATATGACTCTTTTAGCCAACAACGCTAGGTCACCTGTGATGTTTACCTGTTCTGATATGACTCTTTTAGCCAACGCTAGGTCACCTGTGATGTTTACCTATTCTGATATGACTCTTTTAGCCAACAACGCTAGGTCACCTGTGATGTTTACCTGTTCTGATATGACTCTTTTAGCCAACAACGCTAGGTCACCTGTGATGTTTACCTATTCTGATATGACTCTTTTAGCCAACAACGCTAGGTCACCTGTGATGTTTACCTGTTCTGATATGACTCTTTTAGCCAACGCTAGGTCACCTGTGATGTTTACCTGTTCTGATATGACTCTTTTAGCCAACAACGCTAGGTCACCTCTGATGTTTACCTGTCCTGATATGACTCTTTTAGCCAACAACGCTAGGTCACCTCTGATGTTTACCTGTTCTGATATGACTCTTTTAGCCAACAACGCTAGGTCACCTCTGATGTTTACCTGTCCTGATATGACTCTTTTAGCCAACAACGCTAGGTTACCTGTGATGTTTACCTATTCTGATATGACTCTTTTAGCCAACGCTAGGTCACCTGTGATGTTTACCTATTCTGATATGACTCTTTTAGCCAACGCTAGGTCACCCCTGATGTTTACCTGTTCTGATATGACTCTTTTAGCCAACGCTAGGTCACCTGTGATGTTCACCTGTTCTGATATGACTCTTTTAGCCAACGCTAGGTCACCTCTGATGTTTACCTGTTCTGATATGACTCTTTTAGCCAACAACGCTAGGTCACCCCTGATGTTTACCTGTTCTGATATGACTCTTTTAGCCAACGCTAGGTCACCTCTGATGTTTACCTGTCCTGATATGACTCTTTTAGCCAACAACGCTAGGTCACCTCTGATGTTTACCTGTCCTGATATGACTCTTTTAGCCAACAACTCTAGGTCACCTCTGATGTTTACCTGTTCTGATATGACTCTTTTAGCCAACAACGCTAGGTCACCTCTGATGTTTACCTGTCCTGATATGACTCTTTTAGCCAACGCTAGGTCACCTCTGATGTTTACCTGTTCTGATATGACTCTTTTAGCCAACGCTAGGTCACCTCTGATGTTTACCTGTTCTGATATGACTCTTTTAGCCAACGCTGATGGTTCACCTAGGTCACCTGTGATGTTTACCTGTTCTGATATGACTCTTTTTTAGCCAACAACGCTAGGTCACCTCTGATGTTTACCTGTTCTGATATGACTCTTTTAGCCAACGCTAGGTCACCTGTGATGTTTACCTGTTCTGATATGACTCTTTTAGCCAACGTTCTGATATGTCACTAGGTCACCTGTGATGTTTACCTGTTCTGATATGACTCTTTTAGCCAACGCTAGGTCACCTGTGATGATGTTTACCTGTTCTGTTCTATGACTCTTTTAGCCAACGCTAGGTCACCTGTGATGTTTACCTGTTCTGATATGACTCTTTTAGCCAACGCTAGGTCACACCTCTGATGTTTACCTGTTCTGATATGACTCTTTTAGCCAACGCTAGGTCACCTCTGATGTTTACCTGTTCTGATATGACTCTTTTTTAGTCACCTGTGATGTTTACCTGTTCTGATATGACGCTAGGTCACCTCTGATGTTTACCTGTTCTGATATGACTCTTTTAGCCAACGCTAGGTCACCTCTGATGTTTACCTGTTCTGATATGACTCTTTTAGCCAACGCTAGGTCACCTCTGATGTTTACCTGTTCTGATATGACTCTTTTAGCCAACGCTAGGTCACCTGTGATGTTTACCTATTCTGATATGACTCTTTTGTTTCACTCTGATGTTTACCTGTTCTGATATGACTCTTTTAGCCAACGCTAGGTCACCTCTGATGTTTACCTGTTCTGATATGACTCTTTTAGCCAACAACGCTAGGTCACCTGTGATGTTTACCTGTTCTGATATGACTCTTTTAGCCAACGCTAGGTCACCTGTGATGTTTACCTGTTCTGATATGACTCTTTTAGCCAACAACGCTAGGTCACCTGTGATGTTTACCTGTTCTGATATGACTCTTTTAGCCAACAACGCTAGGTCACCTGTGATGTTTACCTGTTCTGATATGACTCTTTTAGCCAACAACGCTAGGTCACCTGTGATGTTTACCTGTTCTGATATGACTCTTTTAGCCAACGCTAGGTCACCTGTGATGTTTACCTGTTCTGATATGACTCTTTTTTAGCCTAGGTCACCTGTGATGTTTACCTGTTCTGATATGCTAGGTCACCTCTGATGTTTACCTGTTCTGATATGACTCTTTTAGCCAACAACGCTAGGTCACCTCTGATGTTTACCTGTTCTGATATGACTCTTTTAGCCCAACGCTAGGTCACCTCTGATGTTTACCTGTTCTGATATGACTCTTTTAGCCAACAACGCTAGGTCACCTGTGATGTTTACCTATTCTGATATGACTCTTTTAGCCAACGCTAGGTCACCTGTGATGTTTACCTATTCTGATATGACTCTTTTCAACGCTAGGTCACCCTGATGTTTACCTGTTCTGATATGACTCTTTTAGCCAACAACGCTAGGTCACCTCTGATGTTTACCTGTTCTGATATGACTCTTTTAGCCAACGCTAGGTCACCTGTGATGTTTACCTGTTCTGATATGACTCTTTTAGCCAACGCTAGGTCACCTGTGATGTTTACCTATTCTGATATGACTCTTTTAGCCAACGCTAGGTCACCTGTGATGTTTACCTGTTCTGATATGACTCTTTTTTAGTCACCTCTGATGTTTACCTGTTCTGATATGACGCTGATGTTTAGGACTCTTTTCAACGCTAGGTCACCTCTGATGTTTACCTGTTCTGATATGACTCTTTTAGCCAACAACGCTAGGTCACCTGTGATGTTTACCTGTTCTGATATGACTCTTTTAGCCAACGCTAGGTCACCTGTGATGTTTACCTGTTCTGATATGACTCTTTTAGCCAACAACGCTAGGTCACCTGTGATGTTTACCTGTTCTGATATGACTCTTTTAGCCAACAACGCTAGGTCACCTGTGATGTTTACCTGTTCTGATATGACTCTTTTAGCCAACAACGCTAGGTCACCTGTGATGTTTACCTGTTCTGATATGACTCTTTTAGCCAACGCTAGGTCACCTGTGATGTTTACCTGTTCTGATATGACTCTTTTAGCCAACAACGCTAGGTCACCTCTGATGTTTACCTGTCCTGATATGACTCTTTTAGCCAACAACGCTAGGTCACCTCTGATGTTTACCTGTTCTGATATGACTCTTTTTTAGCCAACAACGCTAGGTCACCTCTGATGTTTACTCTTTTAGCCAACGCTAGGTCACCTGTGATGTTTACCTGATTCTGATATGTTTACCTAGGTCACCTGTGATGTTTACCTATTCTGATATGACTCTTTTAGCCAACGCTAGGTCACCCTGATGTTTACCTGTTCTGATATGACTCTTTTAGCCAACGCTAGGTCACCTGTGATGTTTACCTGTTCTGATGATATGTTCTTTTTAGCCAACGCTAGGTCACCTCTGATGTTTACCTGTTCTGATATGACTCTTTTAGCCAACAACGCTAGGTCACCCCTGATGTTTACCTGTTCTGATATGACTCTTTTAGCCAACGCTAGGTCACCTCTGATGTTTACCTGTCCTGATATGACTCTTTTAGCCAACAACGCTAGGTCACCTCTGATGTTTACCTGTCCTGATATGACTCTTTTAGCCAACAACTCTAGGTCACCTCTGATGTTTACCTGTTCTGATATGACTCTTTTAGCCAACAACGCTAGGTCACCTCTGATGTTTACCTGTCCTGATATGACTCTTTTAGCCAACGCTAGGTCACCTCTGATGTTTACCTGTTCTGATATGACTCTTTTAGCCAACGCTAGGTCACCTCTGATGTTTACCTGTTCTGATATGACTCTTTTAGCCAACAACGCTAGGTCACCTCTGATGTTTACCTGTTCTGATATGACTCTTTTAGCCAACAACGCTAGGTCACCTCTGATGTTTACCTGTTCTGATATGACTCTTTTAGCCAACAACGCTAGGTCACCTCTGATGAGTCACCTGTCCTCATACAGTCGTACTCCTATCGCCTACAGTACTCCAGTCCGTCCATAGACAGAGTTACATCTCCCCCTAGTGGATCAAAGCAGACAGTGCATCACATTCAGAATATTACGCAATGATAACTCGGGCTTGTCCTAAAAAAAGTAGAATGCCGTTGTATTGTTCCAGTACGACATATATTTACCAGACGTGATCTCAGGTGTAGTGAGATGCTTGTGTTTCTAGTTCCAACAGTGCAGTAAAACAATACACACAAATCCACCCACCCCCTCAAAAAAATGTTTACGAAATATCAGAAGGAACGAACGTCAGAGTCCGGAATATAAATATAGTTACACTGTATGTATACAATGGTGTTTATAGACAGTATATGAATAGAAAAGGTGTGGACAGCAGTAGTTTATATAGGATGAACCATGACTAGAATACAGTATATATATATATGAAGTGGACAGCAGTAGTTATATAGGATGAACTAGAATACAGTATATACATATGAAGTGGACAGCAGTAGTTATATAGGATGAACCATGACTAGAATACAGTATATACATATGAAGTGGACAACAGTAGTTATATAGGATGAACCATGACTAGAATACAGTATATATGAAGTGGACAGCAGTAGTTATATAGGATGAACCATGACTAGAATACAGTATATACATATGAAGTGGACAACAGTAGTTATATAGGATGAACCATGACTAGAATACAGTATATATGAAGTGGACAGCAGTAGTTATATAGGATGAACCATGACTAGAATACAGTATATACATATGAAGTGGACAGCAGTAGTTATATAGGATGAACTAGAATACAGTATATACATATGAAGTGGACAGCAGTAGTTATATAGGATGAACTAGAATACAGTATATACATATGAAGTGGACAATAGTAGTTATATAGGATGAACCATGACTAGAATACAGTATATACATATGAAGTGGACAACAGTAGTTATATAGGATGAACCATGACTAGAATACAGTATATACATATGAAGTGGACAACAGTAGTTATATAGGATGAACCATGACTAGAATACAGTATATACATATGAAGTGGACAGCAGTAGTTATATAGGATGAACCATGACTAGAATACAGTATATACATATGAAGTGGACAACAGTAGTTATATAGGATGAACCATGACTAGAATACAGTATATATAGTGGACAACAGTAGTTATATAGGATGAACCATGACTAGAATACAGTATATATGAAGTGGACAACAGTAGTTATATAGGATGAACTAGAATACAGTATATACATATGAAGTGGACAACAGTAGTTATATAGGATGAACCATGACTAGAATACAGTATATACATATGAAGTGGACAGCAGTAGTTTATATAGGATGAACCATGACTAGAATACAGTATATACATATGAAGTGGACAACAGTAGTTATATAGGATGAACCATGACTAGAATACAGTATATACATATGAAGTGGACAACAGTAGTTATATAGGATGAACTAGAATACAGTATATACATATGAAGTGGACAGCAGTAGTTTATATAGGATGAACCATGACTAGAATACAGTATATATATATGAAGTGGACAGTAGTAGTTATATAGGATGAACTAGAATACAGTATATACATATGAAGTGGACAACAGTAGTTATATAGGATGAACTAGAATACAGTATATACATATGAAGTGGACAGCAGGATGAACCATGACTAGAATACAGTATATACATATGAAGTGGACAGCAGTAGTTATATAGGATGAACCATGACTAGAATACAGTATATACATATGAAGTGGACAACAGTAGTTTATATAGGATGAACCATGACTAGAATACAGTATATACATATGAAGTGGACAACAGTAGTTATATAGGATGAACTAGAATACAGTATATACATATGAAGTGGACAACAGTAGTTATATAGGATGAACTAGAATACAGTATATACATATGAAGTGGACAGCAGTAGTTATATAGGATGAACCATGACTAGAATACAGTATATACATATGAAGTGGACAGCAGTAGTTATATAGGATGAACCATGACTAGAATACAGTATATACATATGAAGTGGACAGCAGTAGTTTATATAGGATGAACCATGACTAGAATACAGTATATACATATGAAGTGGACAGCAGTAGTTATATAGGATGAACTAGAATACAGTATATACATATGAAGTGGACAACAGTAGTTATATAGGATGAACTAGAATACAGTATATACATATGAAGTGGACAACAGTAGTTATATAGGATGAACTAGAATACAGTATATACATATGAAGTGGACAGCAGTAGTTTATATAGGATGAACCATGACTAGAATACAGTATATACATATGAAGTGGACAGCAGTAGTTATATAGGATGAACCATGACTAGACTGGACAGCAGTAGAATACAGTATATACATATGAAGTGGACAGCAGTAGTTATATAGGATGAACCATGACTAGAATACAGTATATACATATGAAGTGGACAGCAGTAGTTTATATAGGATGAACCATGACTAGAATACAGTATATACATATGAAGTGGACAGCAGTAGTTATATAGGATGAACCTTGACTAGAATACAGTATATACATATGAAGTGGACAACAGTAGTTATATAGGATGAACCTTGACTAGAATACAGTATATACATATGAAGTGGACAGCAGTAGTTATATAGGATGAACCATGACTAGAATACAGTATATACATATGAAGTGGACAGCAGTAGTTATATAGGATGAACTAGAATACAGTATAGGATGAACCATGACTAGAATACAGTATATACATATGAAGTGGACAGCAGTAGTTATATAGGATGAACTAGAATACAGTATAGGATGAACCTTGACTAGAATACAGTATATACATATGAAGTGGACAGCAGTAGTTATGAACTAGGATGAACTAGAATACAGTATAGGATGAACCATGACTAGAATACAGTATATACATATGAAGTGGACAGCAGTAGTTATATAGGATGAACTAGAATACAGTATATACATATGAAGTGGACAGCAGTAGTTATATAGGATGAACTAGAATACAGTATATACATATGAAGTGGACAGCAGTAGTTATATAGGATGAACTAGAATACAGTATATACATATGAAGTGGACAGCAGTAGTTATATAGGATGAACCATGACTAGAATACAGTATATACATATGAAGTGGACAGCAGTAGTTATATAGGATGAACTAGAATACAGTATATACATATGAAGTGGACAACAGTAGTTATATAGGATGAACTAGAATACAGTATATACATATGAAGTGGACAACAGTAGTTATATAGGATGAACCTTGACTAGAATACAGTATATACATATGAAGTGGACAACAGTAGTTATATAGGATGAACCATGACTAGAATACAGTATATACCTATGAAGTGGACAGCAGTAGTTATATAGGATGAACCATGACTAGAATACAGTATATACATATATACAGTAGTTATATAGGATATGACTAGTGGACAACAGTAGTTATATAGGATGAACCATGACTAGAATACAGTATATACATATGAAGTGGACAGCAGTAGTTATATAGGATGAACTAGAATACAGTATATACATATGAAGTGGACAGCAGTAGTTATATAGGATGAACCATGACTAGAATACAGTATATACATATGAAGTGGACAGCAGTAGTTATATAGGATGAACCATGACTAGAATACAGTATATACATATGAAGTGGACAACAGTAGTTATATAGGATGAACTAGAATACAGTATATACATATGAAGTGGACAACAGTAGTTATATAGGATGAACTAGAATACAGTATATACATATGAAGTGGACAGCAGTAGTTATATAGGATGAACCATGACTAGAATACAGTATATATGAAGTGGACAGCAGTAGTTATATAGGATGAACCATGACTAGAATACAGTATATACATATGAAGTGGACAGCAGTAGTTTATATAGGATGAACCATGACTAGAATACAGTATATACATATGAAGTGGACAGCAGTAGTTATATAGGATGAACCTTGACTAGAATACAGTATATACATATGAAGTGGACAACAGTAGTTATATAGGATGAACCTTGACTAGAATACAGTATATACATATGAAGTGGACAGCAGTAGTTATATAGGATGAACCATGACTAGAATACAGTATATACATATGAAGTGGACAGCAGTAGTTATATAGGATGAACTAGAATACAGTATAGGATGAACCATGACTAGAATACAGTATATACATATGAAGTGGACAGCAGTAGTTATATAGGATGAACTAGAATACAGTATAGGATGAACCATGACTAGAATACAGTATATACATATGAAGTGGACAGCAGTAGTTATATAGGATGAACTAGAATACAGTATATACATATGAAGTGGACAGCAGTAGTTATATAGGATGAACTAGAATACAGTATATACATATGAAGTGGACAGCAGTAGTTATATAGGATGAACTAGAATACAGTATATACATATGAAGTGGACAGCAGTAGTTATATAGGATGAACCATGACTAGAATACAGTATATACATATGAAGTGGACAGCAGTAGTTATATAGGATGAACTAGAATACAGTATATACATATGAAGTGGACAACAGTAGTTATATAGGATGAACTAGAATACAGTATATACATATGAAGTGGACAACAGTAGTTATATAGGATGAACCTTGACTAGAATACAGTATATACATATGAAGTGGACAACAGTAGTTATATAGGATGAACCATGACTAGAATACAGTATATACATATGAAGTGGACAACAGTAGTTATATAGGATGAACCATGACTAGAATACAGTATATACATATGAAGTGGACAGCAGTAGTTATATAGGATGAACCATGACTAGAATACAGTATATACATATGAAGTGGACAGCAGTAGTTATATAGGATGAACCATGACTAGAATACAGTATATACATATGAAGTGGACAACAGTAGTTATATAGGATGAACCATGACTAGAATACAGTATATACATATGAAGTGGACAGCAGTAGTTATATAGGATGAACTAGAATACAGTATATACATATGAAGTGGACAACAGTAGTTATATAGGATGAACCATGACTAGAATACAGTATATACATATGAAGTGGACAACAGTAGTTATATAGGATGAACCATGACTAGAATACAGTATATACATATGAAGTGGACAGCAGTAGTTTATATAGGATGAACCATGACTAGAATACAGTATATACATATGAAGTGGACAACAGTAGTTTATATAGGATGAACCATGACTAGAATACAGTATATACATATGAAGTGGACAACAGTAGTTATATAGGATGAACCATGACTAGAATACAGTATATACATATGAAGTGGACAACAGTAGTTATATAGGATGAACCATGACTAGAATACAGTATATACATATGAAGTGGACAGCAGTAGTTATATAGGATGAACTAGAATACAGTATATACATATGAAGTGGACAACAGTAGTTATATAGGATGAACCATGACTAGAATACAGTATATACATATGAAGTGGACAGCAGTAGTTATATAGGATGAACCGTGACTATAATACAGTATATACCTATGAAGTGGACAGCAGTAGTTTATATAGGATGAACCATGACTAGAATACAGTATATACATATGAAGTGGACAGCAGTAGTTATGTAGGATGAACCATGACTAGAATACAGTATATATGAAGTGGACAGCAGTAGTTATATAGGATGAACCATGACTAGAATACAGTATATATGAAGTGGACAGCAGGATGAACCATGACTAGAATACAGTATATATATATGAAGTGGACAGCAGTAGTTATATAGGATGAACCATGACTAGAATACAGTATATACATATGAAGTGGACAACAGGATGAACCATGACTAGAATACAGTATATACATATGAAGTGGACAGCAGGATGAACCATGACTAGAATACAGTATATATGAAGTGGACAACAGTAGTTATATAGGATGAACCATGACTAGAATACAGTATATACATATGAAGTGGACAGCAGGATGAACCATGACTAGAATACAGTATATACATATGAAGTGGACAACAGTAGTTATATAGGATGAACCATGACTAGAATACAGTATATACATATGAAGTGGACAGCAGTAGTTTATATAGGATGAACCATGACTAGAATACAGTATATACATATGAAGTGGACAGCAGTAGTTATATAGGATGAACCATGACTAGAATACAGTATATACATATGAAGTGGACAGCAGTAGTTATATAGGATGAACCATGACTAGAATACAGTATATACATATGAAGTGGACAGCAGTAGTTATATAGGATGAACTAGAATACAGTATATACATATGAAGTGGACAACAGTAGTTATATAGGATGAACTAGAATACAGTATATACATATGAAGTGGACAACAGTAGTTATATAGGATGAACTAGAATACAGTATATACATATGAAGTGGACAGCAGTAGTTATATAGGATGAACCATGACTAGAATACAGTATATACATATGAAGTGGACAACAGTAGTTATATAGGATGAACCATGACTAGAATACAGTATATATATATGAAGTGGACAGCAGGATGAACCATGACTAGAATACAGTATATACATATGAAGTGGACAGCAGTAGTTATATAGGATGAACTAGAATACAGTATATACATATGAAGTGGACAGCAGTAGTTTATATAGGATGAACCATGACTAGAATACAGTATATACATATGAAGTGGACAGCAGTAGTTATATAGGATGAACCATGACTAGAATACAGTATATATGAAGTGGACAACAGTAGTTATATAGGATGAACCATGACTAGAATACAGTATATACATATGAAGTGGACAGCAGGATGAACCATGACTAGAATACAGTATATACATATGAAGTGGACAACAGTAGTTATATAGGATGAACCATGACTAGAATACAGTATATACATATGAAGTGGACAGCAGTTGTTATATAGGATGAACCATGACTAGAATACAGTATATATATATGAAGTGGACAGCAGGATGAACCATGACTAGAATACAGTATATACATATGAAGTGGACAGCAGTAGTTATATAGGATGAACTAGAATACATTATATACATATGAAGTGGACAACAGTAGTTATATCGGATGAACCATGACTAGAATACAGTATATACATATGAAGTGGACAGCAGTAGTTATATAGGATGAACCATGACTAGAATACAGTATATACATATGAAGTGGACAGCAGTAGTTATATAGGATGAACCATGACTAGAATACAGTATATATATAGTGGACAGCAGGATGAACCATGACTAGAATACAGTATATAGTGGACAGCAGTAGTTATATAGGATGAACTAGAATACAGTATATACATATGAAGTGGACAGCAGTAGTTTATATAGGATGAACCATGACTAGAATACAGTATATACATATGAAGTGGACAGCAGTAGTTATATAGGATGAACCATGACTAGAATACAGTATATATGAAGTGGACAACAGTAGTTATATAGGATGAACCATGACTAGAATACAGTATATACATATGAAGTGGACAGCAGTAGTTATATAGGATGAACTAGAATACATTATATACATATGAAGTGGACAACAGTAGTTATATAGGATGAACCATGACTAGAATACAGTATATACATATGAAGTGGACAGCAGTAGTTTATATAGGATGAACCATGACTAGAATACAGTATATACATATGAAGTGGACAGCAGTAGTTATATAGGATGAACCATGACTAGAATACAGTATATACATATGAAGTGGACAGCAGTAGTTATATAGGATGAACCATGACTAGAATACAGTATATACATATGAAGTGGACAACAGTAGTTATATAGGATGAACCATGACTAGAATACAGTATATATATATGAAGTGGACAACAGTAGTTATATAGGATGAACCATGACTAGAATACAGTATATACATATGAAGTGGACAGCAGTAGTTATATAGGATGAACTAGAATACAGTATATACATATGAAGTGGACAACAGTAGTTATATAGGATGAACCATGACTAGAATACAGTATATACATATGAAGTGGACAGCAGGATGAACCATGACTAGAATAGTTATAGTGGACAGCAGGATGAACCATGACTAGAATACAGTATATGTGGACACATATGAAGTAGACAGCAGTAGTTATATAGGATGAACTAGAATACAGTATATACATATGAAGTGGACAGCAGTAGTTATATAGGATGAACCATGACTAGAATACAGTATATACATATGAAGTGGACAGCAGTAGTTATATAGGATGAATGAACCAGTATATACTAGTGGAGCAGGATACATGACTAGAATAGTATATACATATGAAGTGGACAACAGTAGTTATATAGGATGAACCATGACTAGAATACAGTATATACATATGAAGTGGACAGCAGTAGTTATATAGGATGAACCATGACTAGAATACAGTATATACATATGAAGTGGACAGCAGTAGTTTATATAGGATGAACCATGACTAGAATACAGTATATACATATGAAGTGGACAGCAGTAGTTATATAGGATGAACCATGACTAGAATACAGTATATACATATGAAGTGGACAGCAGTAGTTATATAGGATGAACCATGACTAGAATACAGTATATACATATGAAGTGGACAGCAGTAGTTATATAGGATGAACCATGACTAGAATACAGTATATACATATGAAGTGGACAGCAGTAGTTTATATAGGATGAACCATGACTAGAATACAGTATATACATATGAAGTGGACAGCAGTAGTTATATAGGATGAACCATGACTAGAATACAGTATATACATATGAAGTGGACAGCAGTAGTTATATAGGATGAACTAGAATACAGTATATACATATGAAGTGGACAACAGTAGTTATATAGGATGAACTAGAATACAGTATATACATATGAAGTGGACAACAGTAGTTATATAGGATGAACTAGAATACAGTATATACATATGAAGTGGACAGCAGTAG
The DNA here is from genome assembly GCF_034236695.1 of Oncorhynchus nerka. Lineage (NCBI taxonomy): Eukaryota > Metazoa > Chordata > Actinopteri > Salmoniformes > Salmonidae > Oncorhynchus > Oncorhynchus nerka. Next base: position 44,718 of record NW_027039599.1, read on the forward strand.
TTATATAGGATGAACCATGACTAGAATACAGTATATACATATGAAGTGGACAGCAGTAGTTATATAGGATGAACCATGACTAGAATACAGTATATACATATGAAGTGGACAACAGTAGTTATATAGGATGAACCATGACTAGAATACAGTATATACATATGAAGTGGACAGCAGGATGAACCATGACTAGAATACAGTATATACATATAGTGGACAGCATAGTTATATAGGATGAACTAGAATACAGTATATACATATGAAGTGGACAGCAGTAGTTTATATAGGATGAACCATGACTAGAATACAGTATATACATATGAAGTGGACAGCAGTAGTTATATAGGATGAACCATGACTAGAATACAGTATATATGAAGTGGACAACAGTAGTTATATAGGATGAACCATGACTAGAATACAGTATATACATATGAAGTGGACAGCAGGATGAACCATGACTAGAATACAGTATATACATATGAAGTGGACAACAGTAGTTATATAGGATGAACCATGACTAGAATACAGTATATACATATGAAGTGGACAGCAGTTGTTATATAGGATGAACCATGACTAGAATACAGTATATATATATGAAGTGGACAGCAGGATGAACCATGACTAGAATACAGTATATACATATGAAGTGGACAGCAGTAGTTATATAGGATGAACTAGAATACATTATATACATATGAAGTGGACAACAGTAGTTATATAGGATGAACCATGACTAGAATACAGTATATACATATGAAGTGGACAGCAGTAGTTATATAGGATGAACCATGACTAGAATACAGTATATACATATGAAGTGGACAGCAGTAGTTATATAGGATGAACCATGACTAGAATACAGTATATACATATGAAGTGGACAGCAGTAGTTATATAGGATGAACCATGACTAGAATACAGTATATACATATGAAGTGGACAACAGTAGTTATATAGGATGAACCATGACTAGAATACAGTATATACATATGAAGTGGACAGCAGTAGTTATATAGGATGAACTAGAATACAGTATATACATATGAAGTGGACAACAGTAGTTATATAGGATGAACCATGACTAGAATACAGTATATATATATATATGAAGTGGACAGCAGGATGAACCATGACTAGAATACAGTATATACATATGAAGTGGACAGCAGGATGAACCATGACTAGAATACAGTATATACATATGAAGTGGACAGCAGGATGAACCATGACTAGAATACAGTATATGTATATGAAGTAGACAGCAGTAGTTATATAGGATGAACTAGAATACAGTATATACATATGAAGTGGACAGCAGTAGTTATATAGGATGAACCATGACTAGAATACAGTATATACATATGAAGTGGACAGCAGTAGTTATATAGGATGAACTAGAATACAGTATATACATATGAAGTGGACAGCAGGATGAACCATGACTAGAATACAGTATATACATATGAAGTGGACAACAGTAGTTATATAGGATGAACCATGACTAGAATACAGTATATACATATGAAGTGGACAGCAGTAGTTATATAGGATGAACCATGACTAGAATACAGTATATACATATGAAGTGGACAGCAGTAGTTTATATAGGATGAACCATGACTAGAATACAGTATATACATATGAAGTGGACAGCAGTAGTTATATAGGATGAACCATGACTAGAATACAGTATATACATATGAAGTGGACAGCAGTAGTTATATAGGATGAACCATGACTAGAATACAGTATATACATATGAAGTAGACAGCAGTAGTTTATATAGGATGAACTAGAATACAGTATATATATATGAAGTGGACAACAGGATGAACCATGACTAGAATACAGTATATACATATGAAGTGGACAGCAGTAGTTATATAGGATGAACCATGACTAGAATACAGTATATACATATGAAGTGGACAGCAGGATGAACCATGACTAGAATACAGTATATACATATGAAGTGGACAGCAGGATGAACCATGACTAGAATACAGTATATACATATGAAGTGGACAGCAGTAGTTATATAGGATGAACCATGACTAGAATACAGTATATACATATGAAGTGGACAGCGGTAGTTATATAGGATGAACCATGACTAGAATACAGTATATACATATGAAGTGGACAGCAGGATGAACCATGACTAGAATACAGTATATACATATGAAGTGGACAACAGTAGTTATATAGGATGAACTATAATACAGTATATACATATGAAGTGGACAACAGTAGTTATATAGGATGAACCATGACTAGAATACAGTATATACATATGAAGTGGACAGCAGTAGTTATATAGGATGAACCATGACTAGAATACAGTATATGTATATGAAGTAGACAGCAGTAGTTATATAGGATGAACCATGACTTAGAATACAGTATATACATAGACCGGCTAGTCACATTGACTATAGTTCAGGGTCCTGGGGGGAGACTAGTAACAGTGACTATAGTTCAGGGTATTGGGGGAGGCTAGTAACATTGACTATAGTTCAGGGTACTGGGGGAGGCTAGTAACAGTGACTATAGTTCAGGGTACTGGGGGAGGCTAGTAACAGTGACTATAGTTCAGGGTACTGGGGGAGGCTAGTAACAGTGACTATAGTTCAGGGTATTGGGGGAGGCTAGTAACATTGACTATAGTTCAGGGTACTGGGGAGGCTAGTAACATTGACTATAGTTCAGGGTACTGGGGGAGGCTAGTAACATTGACTATAGTTCAGGGTACTGGGGGAGGCTAGTAACAGTGACTATAGTTCAGGGTACTGGGGGAGGCTAGTAACATTGACTATAGTTCAGGGTACTGGGGGGAGGCTAGTAACAGTGACTATAGTTCAGGGTACTGGGGGAAGGCTAGTAACATTGACTATAGTTCAGGGTACTGGGGAAGGCTAGTAACATTGACTATAGTTCAGGGTACTGGGGAGGCTAGTAACAGTGACTATAGTTCAGGGTACTGGGGAGGCTAGTAACTAGTAACATTGACTATAGTTCAGGGTACTGGGGGAGGCTAGTAACAGTGACTATAGTTCAGGGTACTGGGGGAGGCTAGTAACAGTGACTATAGTTCAGGGTACTGGGGAGGCTAGTAACATTGACTATAGTTCAGGGTACTGGGGGAGGCTAGTAACAGTGACTATAGTTGTACTAGGCTAGTAACATTGACTATAGTTCAGGGTACTGGGGGAGGCTAGTAACATTGACTATAGTTCAGGGTACTGGGGGAAGGCTAGTAACATTGACTATAGTTCAGGGTACTGGGGGGATTGACTATAGTTCAGGGTAAGTAACATTGACTATAGTTCAGGGTACTGGGAGGAGGCTAGTAACAGTGACTATAGTTCAGGGTACTGGGGGAGGCCGGCTAGTAACATTGACTATAGTTCAGGGTACTGGGGGAGGCTAGTAACAGTGACTATAGTTCAGGGTACTGGGGGAGGCTAGTAACAGTGACTATAGTTCAGGGTACTGGGGAGGCTAGTAACATTGACTATAGTTCAGGGTACTGGGGGAGGCTAGTAACAGTGACTATAGTTCAGGGTAATGGGGGAGGCTAGTAACAGTGACTATAGTTCAGGGTACTGGGGGAGACTAGTAACAGTGACTATAGTTCAGGGTACTGGGGAGGCTAGTAACAGTGACTATAGTTCAGGGTACTGGGGGAGGCCGGCTAGTAACATTGACAACAGTTCAGGGTACTGGGGGAGGCTAGTAACATTGACTATAGTTCAGGGTACTGGGGGAGGCTGGTAATATTGACTATAGTTCAGGGTACTGGGGGAGGCTAGTAACATTGACTATAGTTCAGGGTACTGGGGGAGACTAGTAACATTGACTATAGTTCAGGGTACTGGGGGAGGCTAGTAACATTGACTATAGTTCAGGGTACTGGGGGAGACTAGTAACATTGACTATAGTTCAGGGTACTGGGGGAGGCCGGCTAGTAACATTGACTATAGTTCAGGGTACTGGGGGAGGCTAGTAACAGTGACTATAGTGACTATAGGGCAGGGTACTGGGGGAGACCGGCTAGTAACATTGACTATAGTTCAGGGTACTGGGGGAGGCTAGTAACAGTGACTATAGTGACTATAGGGCAGGGTACTGGGGGAGACCGGCTAGTAACATTGACTATAGTTCAGGGTACTGGGGGAGGCTAGTAACAGTGACTATAGTGACTATAGGGCAGGGTACTGGGGGAGACCGGCTAGTAACATTGACTATAGTTCAGGGTACTGGGGGGAGACTAGTAACATTGACTATAGTTCAGGGTACTGGGAGGAGGCTAGTAACAGTGACTATAGTTCAGGGTACTGGGGGAGGCCGGCTAGTAACATTGACTATAGTTCAGGGTACTGGGGGAGGCTAGTAACAGTGACTATAGTTCAGGGTACTGGGGGAGGCTAGTAACAGTGACTATAGTTCAGGGTACTGGGGGAGGCTAGTAACATTGACTATAGTTCAGGGTACTGGGGGAGGCTAGTAACAGTGACTATAGTTCAGGGTAATGGGGGAGGCTAGTAACAGTGACTATAGTTCAGGGTACTGGGGGAGACTAGTAACAGTGACTATAGTTCAGGGTACTGGGGGAGGCTAGTAACAGTGACTATAGTTCAGGGTACTGGGGAGGCCGGCTAGTAACATTGACAACAGTTCAGGGTACTGGGGGAGGCTAGTAACATTGACTATAGTTCAGGGTACTGGGGGAGGCTGGTAATATTGACTATAGTTCAGGGTACTGGGGAGGCTAGTAACATTGACTATAGTTCAGGGTACTGGGGGAGACTAGTAACATTGACTATAGTTCAGGGTACTGGGGGAGGCTAGTAACATTGACTATAGTTCAGGGTACTGGGGAGACTAGTAACATTGACTATAGTTCAGGGTACTGGGGGGGGCTAGTAACATTGACTATAGTTCAGGGTACTGGGGGAGGCTAGTAACAGTGACTATAGTGACTATAGGGCAGGGTCCTGGGGGAGACCGGCTAGTAACATTGACTATAGTTCAGGGTACTGGGGGAGGCTAGTAACAGTGACTATAGTGACTATAGGGCAGGGTACTGGGGGAGACCGGCTAGTAACATTGACTATAGTTCAGGGTACTGGGGGAGGCTAGTAACAGTGACTATAGTGACTATAGGGCAGGGTACTGGGGGAGACCGGCTAGTAACATTGACTATAGTTCAGGGTACTGGGGGAGACTAGTAACATTGACTATAAATCAGGGTACTGGGGGAGGCCGGCTAGTAACAGTGACTATAGTTCAGGGTACTGGGGGGAGACCGGCTAGTAACAGTGACTATAGTTCAGGGTACTGGGGGAGACTAGTAACATTGACTATAGTTCAGGGTACTGGGGGAGGCCTGCTAGTAACAGTGACTATAGTTCAGGGTACTGGGGGAGACCGGCTAGTAACATTGACTATAGTTTAGGGTACTGGGGAGGCTAGTAACATTGACTATAGTTTAGGGTACTGGGGGAGGCTGGTAATATTGACTATAGTTCAGGGTACTGGGGGGAGGCTGGTAATATTGACTATAGTTCAGGGTACTGGGGGGAGACTAGTAACAGTGACTATAGTTCAGGGTACTGGGGGAAACTAGTAACATTGACTATAGTTCAGGGTACTGGGGGGAGGCTGGTAACATTGACTATAGTTCAGGGTACTGGGGGAGGCTGGTAATATTGACTATAGTTCAGGGTACTGGGGGAGGCTAGTAACAGTGACTATTTAACAGTCTGATGGCCTTGATATCGAAGCTGTTTTTCACAGTCCCAGCCTTGATGCACCTGTGCTGTCTCTGCGGTCATTGAAGACCTTCTAGATGGTAGCAGGGTGAACAGGCTGGGGCACGGGGGGCTGAGGTCATTGAAGACCTTCTAGATGGTAGCAGGGTGAACAGGCTGTGGTTGGGGGCTGAGGTCATTGAAGACCTTTAGATGGTAGCAGGGTGAACAGGCTGGGGCACGAGGGGGGCTGAGGTCATTGAAGACCCTCTAGATGGTAGCAGGGTGAACAGGCTGGGGCACGAGGGGGTGGGGGGCTGAGGTCATTGAAGACCTTCTAGATGGTAGCAGGGTGAACAGGCTGGGGCACGGGGGGCTGAGGTCATTGAAGACCTTCTAGATGGTAGCAGGGGGAACTGGCTGGGGCACGGGGGGCTGAGGTCATTGAAGACCTTCTAGATGGTAGCAGGGTGAACAGGCTGTGGTTGGGGGGCTGAGGTCATTGAAGACCTTCTAGATGGTAGCAGGGTGAACAGGCTGGGGCACGGGGGGCTGAGGTCATTGAAGACCTTCTAGATGGTAGCAGGGTGAACAGGCTGGGGCACGAGGGGGGGGGGCTGAGGTCATTGAAGACCTTCTAGATGGTAGCAGGGTGAACAGGCTGGGGCACGAGGGGGGGGGGGGGCTGAGGTCATTGAAGACCTTCTAGATGGTAGCAAGGTGAACAGGCTGTCCTTAATGATCTTCCCTGCCAGGGGTACTCGAGAACTATTTGAAAAGGTCCGGATGGATCATGTCATTTATCGCCGTGGTAACAAACCGCCACCTCCCCAGCCGCTGCCTTCTACACCCGTCTCGTTGGCGGAGAGAAAATCGTGCAGTTTTAAAATGTGCAATTGTATCCATTTTGTATGGGGCAGATCTTTTTGGTGTTTTAAAGCTCATTTCCCACAATTCTACACATTCTTCCATGTCTTATGTGATATAAGGGCCGAAGCCTGACTTAAGTAAAAAAGGAAGGAGGAGACCCTCGGTCCGTATTGACCCCATTCTGGGACCGGATCTGGTCTGTAGTCCGCCAGTTGAGTATCATGGGGGGGGTTCTTGGCCATGGAATACAGGAGACCTACAGCTGTACATAGGACATCTATAGAAAGAGGTCTTCCTCAACTTGTTAATTGGAAACGAGTTAGAAAAAAAGGTTGACAGAAACTCATGTTCATCCACTCATCGATGGTTTATTAAATATGCATTGGAATATGAACCACTGTATGAACGCTTATAGCTTCTTATAACACATCATATCTCCTTATAACACGTTATAACACATCATAGCTCCTTATAACACATCATAGCTCCTTATAACACATCAGAGCTCCTTATAACACATCATAGCTCCTTATAACACATCATAGCTCCTTAACACGTTATAACACATCATAGCTCCTTATAACACGTTATAACACATCATAGCTCCTTATAACACATCATAGCTCCTTATAACACATCATAGCTCCTTATAACACATCAGAGCTCCTTATAACACATCATAGCTCCTTATAACACATCATAGCTCCTTATAACATGTTATAACACATCATAGCTCCTTATAACACATCAGAGCTCCTTATAACACATCATAGCTTCTTATAACACATCATAGCTTCTTATAACACATCATATCTCCTTATAACACATCATAGCTCCTTATAACACATCATAGCTTCTTATAACACATCATAGCTCCTTATAACACATCATAGCTCCTTATAACACCTTATAGCTCCTTATAACACCTTATAGCTCCTTATAACACATCATAGCTCCTTATAACACGTTATAACACATCATAGCTCCTTATAACACATCATAGCTCCTTATAACACATCATAGCTCCTTAACACGTTATAACACATCCTAGCTCCTTATAACACATCATAGCTCCTTAACACGTTATGACACATCATAGCTCCTTATAACACATCATAGCTCCTTATAACACATCATAGCTCCTTCATAGCTCCTTATAACACATCATAGCTCCTTATAACACGTTATAACACATCATAGCTCCTTATAACACATCAGAGCTCCTTATAACACATTATAACACATCATAGCTCCTTATAACACATCATATCATAGCTCCTTATAACACATCATAGCTCCTTATAACACATCATAGCTCCTTATAACACATCATAGCTCCTTATAACATGTTATAACACATCATAGCTCCTTATAACACATCATAGCTCCTTATAACACATCATAGCTCCTTATAACACATCATAGCTCCTTATAACATGTGGGATGTCTTGATGATGATGAAGAGGATGTGAAGGCTGGTGCTGGGGGGGATGTCTTAATGATGATGATGATGTGAAGGCTGGTGCTGGGGGGGATGTCATAATGATGATGATGAAGAGGATGTGAAGGCTGGTGCTGGGGGGGGATGTCTTAATGATGATGAAGAGGATGTGAAGGCTGGTGCTGGGGGGATGTCATAATGATGATGATGAAGAGGATGTGAAGGCTGGTGCTGGGGGATGTCTTCATGATGATGATGAAGAGGATGTGAAGGCTAGGGTGGGATGTCATAATGATGATGATGAAGAGGATGTGAAGGCTGGTGATGGGGGGGATGTCTTCATGATGAAGAGGATGTGAAGGCTAGGGTGGGATGTCATAATGATGATGATGAAGAGGATGTGAAGGCTGGTGCTGGGTGGGATGTCATAATGATGATGATGAAGAAGATGTGAAGGCTAGTGCTGGGGGGATGTCTTCATGATGATGATGAAGAGGATGTGAAGGCTGGTGCTGGGGGGGATGTCTTCATGATGATGATGAAGAGGATGTGAAGGCTGGTGCTGGGGGGGATGTCTTCATGATGATGATGAAGAGGATGTGAAGGCTGGTGCTGGGGGATGTCTTAATGATGATGATGAAGAGGATGTGAAGGCTGGTGCTGGGGGGATGTCTTCATGATGATGATGAAGAGGATGTGAAGGCTGGTGCTGGGGGGATGTCTTAATGATGATGATGAAGAGGATGTGAAGGCTGGTGCTGGGGGGATGTCTTCATGATGATGATGAAGGATGTGAAGGCTGGTGCTGGGTGGGGATGAAGTGAAGGCTGGTGCTGGGGAGGATGTCTTCATGATGATGATGAAGAGGATGTGAAGGCTGGTGCTGGGGGGATGTCTTAATGATGAAGAGGATGTGAAGGCTGGTGCTGGGTGGGGATGTGAAGGCTGGTGCTGGGTGGGGATGTCTTCATGATGATGATGAAGAGGATGTGAAGGCTGGTGCTGGGGGGGATGTCTTAATGATGATGATGAAGAGGATGTGAAGGCTGGTGCTGGGGGGGATGTCTTTATGATGATGATGAAGAGGATGTGAAGGCTGGTGCTGGGTGGGATGTCTTCATGATGATGATGAAGAGGATGTGAAGGCTGGTGCTGGATGTCTTAATGATGATGATGATGTGAAGGCTGGTGCTGGGGGGATGTCTTCATGATGAAGAGGATGTGAAGGCTGGTGCTGGGGGGATGTCTTCATGATGATGATGAAGAGGATGTGAAGGCTAGGGTGGGATGTCATAATGATGATGATGAAGAGGATGTGAAGGCTGGTGCTGGGGGGGTGTCTTAATGATGATGAAGAGGATGTGAAGGCTGGTGCTGGGGGGATGTCTTCATGATGAAGAGGATGTGAAGGCTAGGGTGGGATGTCATAATGATGATGAAGAGGATGTGAAGGCTGGTGCTGGGGGGGTGTCTTCATGATGATGATGAAGAGGATGTGAAGGCTGGTGCTGGGGGATGTCTTCATGATGATGATGAAGAGGATGTGAAGGCTGGTGCTGGGGGGATGTCTTCATGATGATGATGAAGAGGATGTGAAGGCTGGTGCTGGGGGGGGATGTCTTCATGATGATGATGAAGAGGATGTGAAGGCTGGTGCTGGGTGGGATGTCATAATGATGATGATGAAGAGGATGTGAAGGCTGGTGCTGGGGGGATGTCTTCATGATGATGATGAAGAGGATGTGAAGGCTGGTGCTGGGGGGGTGTCTTCATGATGATGATGAAGAGGATGTGAAGGCTGGTGCTGGGGGGATGTCTTCATGATGATGATGAAGAGGATGTGAAGGCTGGTGCTGGGTGGGATGTCTTCATGATGATGATGATGAAGAGGATGTGAAGGCTGGTGCTGGGGGGGTGTCTTCATGATGATGATGAAGAGGATGTGAAGGCTGGTGCTGGGGGGGGTGTCTTCATGATGATGATGATGATAAAGAGGATGTGAAGGCTGGTGCTGGGTGGGATGTCTTCATGATGATGATGAAGAGGATGTGAAGGCTGGTGCTGGGGGGATGTCTTCATGATGATGATGAAGAGGATGTGAAGGCTGGTGCTGGGGGATGTCTTCATGATGATGATGAAGAGGATGTGAAGGCTGGTGCTGGGTGGGATATCTTCATGATGATGATGATGAAGAGGATGTGAAGGCTGGTGCTGGGGGGGGGTGTCTTCATGATGATGATGAAGAGGATGTGAAGGCTGGTGCTGGGGGGTGTCTTCATGATGATGATGATGAAGAGGATGTGAAGGCTGGTGCTGGGTGGGATGTCTTCATGATGATGATGAAGAGGATGTGAAGGCTGGTGCTGGGGGGGATGTCTTCATGATGATGATGAAGAGGATGTGAAGGCTGGTGCTGGGGGGGGGGGTGTCTTCATGATGATGATGAAGAGGATGTGAAGGCTGGTGCTGGGTGGGATGTCTTCATGATGATGATGAAGAGGATGTGAAGGCTGGTGCTGGGGGGGATGTCTTCATGATGATGAAGAGGATGTGAAGGCTGGTGCTGGGATGTCTTAATGATGATGATGAAGAGGATGTGAAGGCTGGGGTGTCTTGATGATGAAGAGGGTGTAAGATGTCCTCCTGACCTCTCTACTGTCAGCTGATGTGCACTGCTGAAACGTTTTGGTTTAAAATGGCTGCCATGCGTGGTGGTTGGGGTGGGGGGGTGTTCCTGCCATCTACAGGTGGTTGGGGTGGGGTGGGGGAGGTGTTACTGCTATCTACAGGTGGGGGGGGTATGGCATCAGAGCCTTCTATTGCCGTAAAGGCCCCAGGATGTCCCCCCACCCCCAGGTGGGTGTTACTGCTATCTACAGGTGGTTGGGGTGGGGTGGGGGGTATTACTGCTATCTACAGGTGGGGGGGGTGTTAATGTTATCTACAGGTGGGGGGTTCCTGCCATCTACAGGTGGTTGGGGTGGGGGGTATGGCATCAGAGCCTTCTATTGCCGTAAAGACCCCAGGATGTCCCCCCACCCCCCAGGTGGGTGTTACTGCTATCTACAGGTGGTTGGGGTGAGACTCCCCCCCCCATTATAATACACAGCCGACAGAGCAGAGGAACAACACTGCATTATAAACCCAGTCTAATCCCTTATGATCCGTTATAGCGTAGAGGTTGATTGACATTAGCAGTAAAGTCACCAGGTACTTCAGCCGTCCAGCCCAATGCACGCTGGGAGTTGTTATCCACGGGGGGGAGGAGCCTAGCAGGGAAGCAGCCTGGTGACTGCCAGCAGCTGGTCTGTGGTGGGTTATTGATCAGGACCAAGCTGATACAGTATTATTGATTATTGATTGGCAGACGCCAGAGAAGACATGAACATAGACCTCTCCCCTTTGAGAGAGTCAGAGTCAGAGCAGAGCAAGGTGAAGCTGCCTCTAGAGTCTACAGGCACCGATCTAAAGGTCACTTCCTGCCCCCTGATGAACGACGAGAGACGAGACAGGTAGGAGGAAGAGGAGGAGCAAGGTGAAGCTGCCTCTAGAGTCTACAGGCACCGATCTAAAGGTCACTTCCTGCCCCCTGATGAACGACGAGAGACGAGACAGGTAGGAGGAAGAGGAGGAGCAAGGTGAAGCTGCCTCTAGAGTCTACAGGCACCGATCTAAAGGTCACTTCCTGCCCCCTGATGAACGACGAGAGACGAGACAGGTAGGAGGAAGAGGAGGAGGAAGGAGGAGGAGGACCGGACCACAATCTGTCAAATGTCTTTCATACCACACATCTCTTAATAACACAACAAACACTTTTCAAGTCCACACCTCCTGAGGGGTACGATACAAAAGCAGGATCAACGAACTAAAGCCAGATAACTCTGATAAACAACCAGAGATAACTGCTGGTTTCCTGGTTGTTTAAAACAGTCTTTAAAAAAAAAAAGATAACATTCCCAGAAGTGTAGAAGAACCTGAAGCAGGTTGACTGATCCTAGGTCAGTTCTCTAGGGTCAGAGTTAGTAAACACTACAGTCCTGTCAGGTTGACTGATCCTAGGTCAGTTCTCTAGGGTCAGAGTTAGTAAACACTACAGTCCTGTCAGGTTGACTGATCCTAGGTCAGTTCTCTAGGGTCAGAGTTAGTAAACACTACAGTCCTGTCAGGTTGACTGATCCTAGGTCAGTTCTCTAGGGTTCTGAGTTAGTAAACACTACAGTTGCCAGGTTGACTGATCCTAGGTCAGTTTCTGCTTGTTGAGTCCTGTCAGGTTGACTGATCCAGTCACAGTTCTGCTTGTCAGATTGGTCAGTTCTGCTTGTTGATTGGCCAGTCACAGTCCTGCTTGACTGATTGGTTCTCTAGGGTCAGTTAGTAAACACACAGTCTGCTTGTTGATTGGCCAGTTGGACAGTTCTGCTTGTTGATTGGCCACAGGTTGACTGATCCAGGTCTTCTTGTTGAGTTGTAAACCACAGTCCTAGACAGGTTGACTGATCCTTGTTGATTGGTCCAGTTAGACAGTCCTGTCAGAGGTTGACTGATCCTAGGTCAGTTCTCTAGGGTCAGAGTTAGTAAACACTACAGTCTGTCCTTCAGGTTGATTGATCCTAGGTCAGACTAGGGTCAGAGGACAGTCCTGTCAGGTTGACTGATCCTAGGTCTGTTCTTAGGGTCAGAGTTAGTAAACACTACAGTCCTGTCAGGTTGACTGATCCTAGGTCATTGGTCACAGTTAGTATGTTCTGCTTGTTGAACACTTGTTAGGTCCTGTCTTGTTGATTGCCATCCTCCTGCTTGTTCATTTACTCAGGTCTGAGTTAGTTGATTGGCCAAGTTAGAGTTTTTAGACAATGTTCTGCTTGTTGATTGGCCACAGTTAGACAGGTCTGCTTGTTGATTGGCCAGTAGACAGGTCTGCTTGTTGATTGGCCAGTTAGACAGGTCTGCTTGTTGATTGGCCACAGTTAGACAGGTCTGCTTGTTGATTGGCCACAGTTAGACAGGTCTGCTTGTTGATTGGCCACAGTTGTATGTATTTACTATGACTTGGTGATTGGACACAGTTACTATATTTTAGGACAGTATATCTGGTACTTGATTGGCTGTAGGTTAAAGACAGTTCTGCTTGTTGATTGGACTGTAAGTTAAAGCCACAGTTTTGACAGGACTATAGGCTGTGAATAGTCCTGTATTTACTATAGGACTGTAGGTTAAAGTATGTCCAGTTATCTATATTTACTATAGGACTGTAGGAGAAGACACTATATTTACTATAGGACTACTATAGGTTAGAGATGGGACAGGAATAGCCTGTAGGTTAAAGTATGTGTTACTATATTTACTATAGGACTGTAGGTTAAAGTATGTGTTACTATATTTACTATAGGACTGTAGGTTAAAGTATGTTTCCATATATTTACTATAGGACTGTAGGTTAAAGTATGAGTTAATATATTTACTATAGGACTGTAGGTTAAAGTATGAGTTAATATATTTACTATAGGACTGTAGGTTAAAGTATGTGTTAATATATTTACTATAGGACTGTAGGTTAAAGTATGTGTTACTATATTTACTATAGGACTGTAGGTTAAAGTATGTGTTACTATATTTACTATAGGACTGTAGGTTAAAGTATGTGTTACTATATTTACTATAGGACTGTAGGTTAAAGTATGAGTTAATATATTTACTATAGGACTGTAGGTTAAAGTATGTGTTACTATATTTACTATAGGACTGTAGGTTAAAGTATGAGTTAATATATTTACTATAGGACTGTAGGTCCTACAACATAGAGGATAGTCAGGGATGTTACAAGGTTGAGATGAGGGCCCAACCCAATTCAAACCAAATCCTGGCATCACCCACACCCCTGGCATCACCCCCATTCTGGCATCACCCACACCCCTGGCATCACCCCCATTCTGGCATCACCCCTATTCTGGCATCACCCCCCCTGGCATCACCCACCCCCCTGGCATCACCCACATCTCTGGCATCACCCACATCTCTGGCATCACCTACACCCCTGGTATCACCCCCATTCTGGTATCACCCCCATTCTGGCATCACCCCCATTCTGGCATCACTTACACCCCTGGTATCACCCCCCATTCTGGCATCACCCACCCCCCTGGAATCACCCCCATTCTGGCATCACCCACCCCCTAGCACCACCCCCACCACTGGCATCACCCCTATTCTGGCATCACCCCCACCCCTGGCATCACTGCAGCAGCTAACTGTCATCCCATCACCATTATCATTCTATCCCTCCTTACTTTTTCATCCCGCAGCCAATGTTGCTCCAAGCCAAGACAAATATCCTCCTCCTGGAGTTCCCAGTATCAGTCTCTCCCATCATCATCATCATCATCACCATCATCATCACCACAGGCCGGTAGGAGTCCAGTTCACCCCGGTGCAGCGACGCTTCTCTCTGCCTCTCTAGCCTTGGGCCTCAGCTCACTCCAGGTACCTCTCGAAAACATCGAGTTCTGTGTCCGTGTCGTAAGGGACAGAGGCCGGGTCAGATAGTACCCCTAGGTCCACCAGCGCCTGGTCCATATCTTCCGGTAGAAACACTATCCCCACATTCAGGACGATGTATTCCATTAGAAAGGCATAGTAAAGGATCAAAACGTCCACTAAAAACAGGCCCAGATAAAACATACAGGGAAGTTCGTTGAGCAGCGATTCCAACGAATCTAGTCGAGCATAAGTTTTGAGTGTCATAGAAAACTAAACCGGGGAAGCTCAGCTAGTTATGTTGACAAAGGAGCAGGATAAGGACAGTGTCATTGCTCGGAGACCAGCGGTAACATGGACAGTGTATTTGGAGTGTACATTTTTCGGCGGAGACAGCAATGATCTGTCCTGAAATGCCAGCTTTTGCAATAGCACAGCTATCAAGCGATAGACATTAGTTAGGAGGTACACGAAATAACCTATAACAACAACAAAAAAGCCCGTTCAGCTCGACACCGCTAGTTCATGTAAACACAGTGTTAACTCGATGCATTCTTGATATTCTCTGAGAAGGTCGAAGGAAAAAAAACTGTTGCGTTATTTGCAACATGCCTGCCCTGGTTAGCTATTACCGGCCAACGACTATAAGCGTTCTGTTATTATACAGGAATATGTTCTATCGATGGAAATAAATTCGATAATCCAGACCTCCCGTTACATTTTCATGTCAACATTTCCGCTAACTGCATCAAAACAGTCCGACCTTACGGTCAAAACAGTACAGATACGTCTATATAGCTTAAGCATTTGATTGGTTCATTATAGAATACCGTCCTGTGAATGGTCAACTGAGACATCGATCACATTTGATCCCGCCTTTTCATCGGTTTGACGTTTGTTGCGTTTTACGTCGATGGCTCCTCGCATTGGTATTTGATTGGCTGCTGTGTTCATCGTTGTAGGATGAAGACCAATCAACGTCCCCGAATTGTTGGAAGAAAAAAAACGGTTTGATTTTTCCCCCAAAACACTATTGGGATTTGTAGTTTTTTGTAACTGTCATTTTAATGAAATTGTGTTACCGGAACACAACAAAGAAACTACATGTCCCAAACTCCCCGGCACTAAACCAGTTACGTAAACGCGTTATTCCTCACAAGCTACGTTCGGGTATGTCCCCTTCTCGCTTAGTTAGCCAGAGCTATTTGGTTAGCTAGATATTTTGTTAGCTATATATATATATTGGACATCTTGTACGGGATATATGGACGTGATGGGATTGATATAACAGGCAAAAAAAACTAAGCTAGCATCATCTTTTTTTTAAAGTGCAACTATGTTCGGTCGGTCACGGAGTTGGGGAGGAGGACAGGGGAAAACAAAAAATATTCATTCCCTGGACCATCTCAAGTAAGTAACTAGCATAATTGCTAAGGTTACCCTGCGGGGGTGTATTCATTACGCTTGTTCTGTTACTAAACGTTACTTAAACGGTAGCAACATTAAAGGAACGGGGAGGAACCTACCTGAATTTGTCCAATTTCAATGATACGTTTCTGTTACAAAACGCAACTGTTTGGTCGAATTAGCCAGCTAACCCCGATAGTTTACTAAGCTAACGTTAACATGGTTAGCATACCTAGCTAATCCACTTAGCTTGTACTGTAAAACCAAATGCGCTAGTTATCTAACGTTACTGTTGTTTCCTTGTCACAACTGTGTGAACAATGTCAGATGTATATGACTGCTACGAAACGTTAGCTAGCTAGCTAACTACATGACGGGTGTCATTATAACAGCTAGATATACTAACGTTAGCTAGCTAGCTAGCTACATGATTGGTGTCATTACTTGATAACAGCTAGAGCCACTAACGTTAGCTAGCTAGCTACATGATTGGTGTCATTACTTGATAACAGCTAGAGCCACTAACGTTAGCTAGCTAGCTACATGATGGGTGTCATTACTTGATAACAGCTAGATATACTAACGTTAGCTAGCTAGCTACATGATGGGTGTCATTACTTGATAACAGCTAGATATACCAACGTTAGCTAACTACATGATGGGTGTCATTACTTGATGACAGCTAGATATACTAACGTTAGCTAGCTAGCTACATGATGGGTGTCATTACTTGATAACAACTAGAGCCACTAACATTAGCTAGCTAGCTACATGATGGGTGTCATTACTTGATAACAACTAGAGCCACTAACATTAGCTAGCTAGCTAACTACATGATGGATGTCATTACTTGATAACAACTAGAGCCACTAACATTAGCTAGCTAGCTAACTACATGATGGATGTCATTACTTGATAACAGCTAGAGCCACTAACGTTAGCTAGCTAGCTACATGATGGGTGTCATTACTTGATAACAACTAGAGCCACTAACATTAGCTAGCTAGCTACATGATGGGTGTCATTACTTGATAACAACTAGAGCTGTGTTAATATATTTACTATAGGACTAACATTAGCTAGCTAGCTAACTACATGATGGATGTCATTACTTGATAACAACTAGAGCCACTAACATTAGCTAGCTAGCTAACTACATTACGGGTGTCATAACAGCTAGATATACTAACGTTAGCTAGCTAGCTAATTACATGATGGGTGTCATTACTTGATAACAACTAGAGCCACTAACATTAGCTAGCTAACTACATGATGGGTGTCATTACTTGATAACAACTAGAGCCACTAACATTAGCTAGCTACATGATGGGTGTCATTACTTGATAACAACTAGAGCCACTAACATTAGCTAGCTAGCTAACTACATTACGGGTGTCATAACAGCTAGATATACTAACGTTAGCTAGCTAGCTACATGATGGGTGTCATTACTTGATAACAACTAGAGCCACTAACATTAGCTAGCTAACTACATGACGGGTGTCATTATAACAGCTAGATATACTAAAGTTAACTAGCTAGCTAACTACATGATGGGTGTCATTACTTGATAACAGCTAGATATACTAACTACATGATGGGTGTCATTACTTGATAGCTAGATATACTAACTACATGATGGGTGTCATCACTTGATGACAGCTAGATCGACTAATGTTAGCTAGCTAGCGACATGATGGGTGTCATTACTTGATAACAGCTAGATATACTAACGTTAGCTAGCTAGCTAACTACATGATGCTAGATCCACTAAAGTTAACTAGCTAGCTAACTACATGATGGGTGTCATTACTTGATAACAGCTAGATATACTAACTACATGATGGGTGTCATTACTTGATAGCTAGATATACTAACTACATGATGGGTGTCATCACTTGATGACAGCTAGATCGACTAATGTTAGCTAGCTAGCGACATGATGGGTGTCATTACTTGATAACAGCTAGATCGACTAACATTAGCTAACTAGCTAACTACATGATGGGTGTCATTTTTCTATTTTTAAATTTTATTTGACCTTTATTTAACCAGGCAAGTCAGTTAAGAACAAATTCTTATTTTCAATGACGGCCTAGGAACAGTGGGTTGCGAGTTCTGCCTGTTCAGGGGCAGAACGACAGATTTGTACCTTGTCAGCTCGGGGGTTTGAACTCGCAACCTTCCGGTTACTAGTCACACGCTCTAACCACTAGGCTACCCTGCCGCCCCATTACTTGATAACAGCTAGATATACGAACGTTAGTTAACTAACTACATGATGGTGTCATTACTTGATAACAGCTAGATATACTAACGTTAGCTAACTACATGATGGGTGTCATTATAACAGCTAGATATACTAATGTTAGCTAGCTAGCTACATGATGGGTGTCATTATAACACTAGCTACATGATGGGTGTCATTACAACAGCTAGATATACTAATGTTAGCTAGCTAGCTACATGATGGGTGTCATTATAACAGCTAGATATACTAATGTTAGCTAGCTAGCTACATGATGGGTGTCATTATAACAGCTAGATATACTAATGTTAGCTAGCTAGCTACATGATGGGTGTCATTATAACAGCTAGATATACTAACGTTAGCTAGCTAGCTACATGATGGGTGTCATTATAACAGCTAGATATACTAACGTTAGCTAACTACATGATGGGTGTCATTATAACAGCTAGATATACTAACGTGATGGGTGTCATTATAACAGCTAGATATACTAAGGTTAGTTTATGAGTCCATACCATCCCGTCTAGGCTAGTCATATTCCGTGGTCCAGAGTGGGTGTGCCAGTTCAAATTGACAGTGCGGTATAGCCACCACACGTTTTACTGAAAAACAACCTGTTTTCTACCATTGTCCATATCCTCTCATCCCTTCCTTTCCTCTTCTTCTCCCTCCCTCCCTCCTTCTCTCCTCCTTCTCTCCTCCCTCTAGGTATATGTACCATGTCCTGACTAAGAACACGACGGTAACCGACAGCAACAGGAACTTGCTGGTGGAGACCATTCGCTCCATCACTGAGATACTCATCTGGGGAGACCAGAACGACAGCTCCGTCTTCGAGTAAGACTTTAACCACGACTCTATTTTATTCTACTCTATTCTGTTCTACTCCTCTATTCCTATCTATTGTACTATACTCTACTCTATTCTGTTCTACTCCTATATTCCTATCTATTGTACTATACTTTACTTTATTCTACTCTATTCTGTTCTACTCCTCTATTCCTATCTATTGTACTATACTCTACTCTTTTAAACACTGTTATATTGTACTGTACTCTACTTTATTCTACTCTATTCCTATCTATTGTACTATACTCTACTTTATTCTACTCTATATTCTATTCTATTCCTCTCTATTGTACTATACTCTACTTAATTATACTCTACTTTATTCTACTCTATTCCTATCTATTGTACTGTACTCTATTCCTATCTATTGTACTGTACTCTACTTTATTCTACTCTATATTCTATTCTATTCCTCTCTATTTTACTATACTCTACTTAATTATACTCTACTTTATTCTACTCTGTATTCTATTCCTTTCTATTGTACCATAGTCTACTTAATTCTACTCTACTTGATTCTACTCTATATTCTACTATATTCCTCTCTATTGTACCATACTCTACTTAATTCTACTCTACTTTATTCTACTCTATATTCTACTCCATTCCTCTCTGTTGTACCATACTCTACTTTATTCTACTCTATATTCTACTCTATTCCTCTCTATTGTACCACACTCTACTTAATTCTACTTTACTTTATTCTACTCTATTCCTCTATTGTACCATATTCTACTCTAATTTATTCTACTCTATATTCTACTCTATTCCTATCTATTGTACTGTACTCCACTTTCTTCTACTCTATTCCTCTCTATTGTACCACACTCTACTTTATTCTACTCTACTTTATTCTACTCTATTCCTCTCTATTGTACCATACTCTACTTAATTCTACTCTACTTTATTCTACTCTATATTCTATTCTATTCCTATCGATTGTACTGTACTCTATTTTACTCTATTCCTATCTATTGTACTATACTCTACTTTATTCTACTCTATTCCTATCTATTGTACTATACTCTACTTTATTATACTCTACTTTATTCTATTCTATTCCTTTCTATTGTACAATACTCTACTTAATTCTACTCTACTTTATTCTACTCTATATTCTACTCTATTCCTCTCTATTGTACAATACTCTATTTAATTCTACTCTACTTTATTCTACTCTATATTCTATTCTATTCCTCTCTATTGTACCATAGTCTACTTTATTCTACTCTATATTCTATTCCTATCTATTGTACTATACTCTACTTTATTCTACTCTATATTCTACTCTATTCCTCTCTATTGTACCATACTCTACTTAATTCTACTCTACTTTATTCTACTCTATATTCTACTCTATTCCTCTCTATTGTACCACACTACTTAAATGCACTCTACTTTATTCTACTCTATTCTCTCTATTGTACCATACTCTACTTAATTCTACTCTAATTTATTCTACTCTATATTCTACTCTATTCCTCTATTGTACCATACTCTACTTTATTCTACTCTACTTTATTCCACTCTATTCCTCTCTATTGTACCATACTCTACTTTATTCTACTCTATATTATACTCTATTCTTCTCTATTGTACCATACTCTACTTAATTCTATTCTATATTCTACTCTATTCCTCTCTATTTGACCATACTCTACTTAATTCTACTCTACTTAATTCTACTCTACTTTATTCTACTATACTTTATTCTACTATATTCCTCTCTATTGTACCATACTCTACTTAATGCTACTCTACTTAATTCTACTCTACTCTATTCCTCTCTATTGTACCATACTCTACTTAATTCTACTCTACTTTATTCTACTCTATATTCTACTCTATTCCTCTCTATTGTGCCATACTCTGCTTAATGCTACTCTACTTAATTCTACTCTACTTAATTCTACTCTACTTTATTCTACTCTACTTAATTCTACTCTACTTAATTCTACTCTACTTAATTCTACTCTACTTAATTCTACTCTACTTAATTCTACTCTACTTACTTCTACTCTACTTAATTCTACTCTACTTAATTCTACTCTACTATATTCTACTCTATTCCTCTCTATTGTTCCATACTCTACTTAATGCTACTCTACTTAATGCTACTCTACTTAATGCTACTCTACTTAATGCTACTCTATTCCTCTCTATTGTACCATACTCTACTTAATGCTACTCTACTTAATGCTACTCTACTTTATTCTACTCTATTCCTCTCTATTGTACCATACTCTACTTAATGCTACTCTACTTAATGCTACTCTACTTTATTCTACTCTGTATTCTACTCTATTCCTCTCTATTGTACCATACTCTACTTAATTCTACTCTACTATATTCTACTCTACTTTATTCTACTCTACTTTATTCTACTCTATTCCTCTATTTGACAATACTCTACTTAATGCTACTCTACTTAATTCTACTCTGTATCTCCTCTGTTCTCAGCTTCTTCCTGGAGAAGAATATGTTTGCGTTCTTTCTGAATATCCTTCGCCAGAAGTCAGGTCGCTACGTCTGTGTCCAGCTACTCCAGACGCTCAACATCCTGTTTGAAAATATCAGCCACGAGACGTCGCTCTGTGAGTACACACACACACACACACACACACACACACACACACACACACACACACACACACACACACACAGAGTCAGGTCGCTACGTCTGTGTCCAGCTACTCCAGACGCTCAACATCCTGTTTGAAAATATCAGCCCCGAGACGTCGCTCTGTGAGTACACACACACACACACACACACACAGAGAGTCCGGTCGCTACGTCTGTGTCCAGCTACTCCAGACGCTCAACATCCTGTTTGAAAATATCAGCCACGAGACGTCGCTCTGTGAGTACACACACACACACACACACACACACAACACACACACACACACACACACACAGAGTCAGGTCGCTACGTCTGTGTCCAGCTACTCCAGACGCTCAACATCCTGTTTGAAAATATCAGCCATGAGACGTCGCTCTGTGAGTACACACACACACACACACACACACACACACACACACACACACACACACACACACACTGGCCACCTGTGGTTTAGATGCCCCAGAGTTTCAATCAGCCTGAATAAGATATTTCAGTTGTATAACTGTCTCCTCCTCCTCTAGATTACCTGCTGTCCAACAACCACGTCAACTCCATCATATAACTGGGTCCTCCTCCTCCTCTAGATTACCTGCTGTCCAACAACCACGTCAACTCCATCATATAACTGGGTCCTCCTCCTCTAGATTACCTGCTGTCCAACAACCACGTCAACTCCATCATATAACTGTCTCCTCCTCTAGATTACCTGCTGTCCAACAACCACGTCAACTCCATCATATAACTGGGTCCTCCTCCTCCTCTAGATTACCTGCTGTCCAACAACCACGTCAACTCCATCATATAACTGGGTCCTCCTCCTCCTCTAGATTACCTGCTGTCCAACAACCACGTCAACTCCATCACATAACTGTGTCCTCCTCCTCTAGATTACCTGCTGTCCAACAACCACGTCAACTCCATCATATAACTGTCTCCTCCTCCTCCTCTAGATTACCTGCTGTCCAACAACCACGTCAACTCCATCATATAACTGTCTCCTCCTCCTCTAGATTACCTGCTGTCCAACAACCACGTCAACTCCATCATATAACTGGGTCCTCCTCCTCTAGATTACCTGCTGTCCAACAACCACGTCAACTCCATCATATAACTGTCTCCTCCTCTAGATTACCTGCTGTCCAACAACCACGTCAACTCCATCATATAACTGGGTCCTCCTCCTCCTCTAGATTACCTGCTGTCCAACAACCACGTCAACTCCATCATATAACTGGGTCCTCCTCCTCCTCTAGATTACCTGCTGTCCAACAACCACGTCAACTCCATCACATAACTGTGTCCTCCTCCTCTAGATTACCTGCTGTCCAACAACCACGTCAACTCCATTCATATAACTGTCCTCCTCCTCCTCTAGATTACCTGCTGTCCAACAACCACGTCAACTCCATCATATAACTGTCTCCTCCTCCTCTAGATTACCTGCTGTCCAACAACCACGTCAACTCCATCATATAACTGGGTCCTCCTCCTCCTCTAGATTACCTGCTGTCCAACAACCACGTCAACTCCATCATATAACTGTCTCCTCCTCCTCTAGATTACCTGCTGTCCAACAACCACGTCAACTCCATCATATAACTGGTCCTCCTCCTCCTCTAGATTACCTGCTGTCCAACAACCACGTCAACTCCATCATATAACTGGGTCCTCCTCCTCTAGATTACCTGCTGTCCAACAACCACGTCAACTCCATCATATAACTGGGTCCTCCTCCTCCTCTAGATTACCTGCTGTCCAACAACCACGTCAACTCCATCATATAACTGGGTCCTCCTCCTCCTCTAGATTACCTGCTGTCCAACAACCACGTCAACTCCATCATATAACTGGGTCCTCCTCTAGATTACCTGCTGTCCAACAACCACGTCAACTCCATCATATAACTGGGTCCTCCTCCTCCTCTAGATTACCTGCTGTCCAACAACCACGTCAACTCCATCATATAACTGGGTCCTCCTCCTCCTCCTCTAGATTACCTGCTGTCCAACAACCACGTCAACTCCATCATATAACTGGGTCCTCCTCCTCCTCTAGATTACCTGCTGTCCAACAACTCAACTCCATCATATAACTGGGTCCTCCCTAGATTACCTGCTGTCCAACAACCATCAACTCCATCATATAACTGTCCTCCTCCTCCTCTAGATTACCTGCTGTCCAACAACCCCGTCAACTCCATCATATAACTGTCTCCTCCTCCTCTAGATTACCTGCTGTCCAACAACCACGTCAACTCCATCATATAACTGTCTCCTCCTCTAGATTACCTGCTGTCCAACAACCCCGTCAACTCCATCATATAACTGTCTCCTCCTCCTCTAGATTACCTGCTGTCCAACAACCACGTCAACTCCATCATATAACTGTCTCCTCCTCCTCTAGATTACCTGCTGTCCAACAACCACGTCAACTCCATCATATAACTGGGTCCTCCTCCTCCTCTAGATTACCTGCTGTCCAACAACCACGTCAACTCCATCATATAACTGTCTCCTCCTCTAGATTACCTGCTGTCCAACAACCACGTCAACTCCATCATATAACTGGGTCCTCCTCCTCCTCTAGATTACCTGCTGTCCAACAACCACGTCAACTCCATCATATAACTGTCTCCTCCTCCTCTAGATTACCTGCTGTCCAACAACCACGTCAACTCCATCATATAACTGGGTCCTCCTCCTCCTCTAGATTACCTGCTGTCCAACAACCACGTCAACTCCATCATATAACTGGGTCCTCCTCCTCCTCTAGATTACCTGCTGTCCAACAACCACGTCAACTCCATCATATAACTGGGTCCTCCTCCTCCTCTAGATTACCTGCTGTCCAACAACCACGTCAACTCCATCATATAACTGGGTCCTCCTCCTCCTCTAGATTACCTGCTGTCCAACAACCACGTCAACTCCATCATATAACTGGGTCCTCCTCCTCCTCTAGATTACCTGCTGTCCAACAACCACGTCAACTCCATCATATAACTGGGTCCTCCTCCTCCTCTAGATTACCTGCTGTCCAACAACCACGTCAACTCCATCATATAACTGGTCCTCCTCCTCCTCTAGATTACCTGCTGTCCAACAACCACGTCAACTCCATCATAATAACTGTCCTCCTCCTCTAGATTACCTGCTGTCCAACAACCACGTCAACTCCATCATATAACTGTCCTCCTCCTCCTCTAGATTACCTGCTGTCCAACAACCACGTCAACTCCATCATATAACTGTCTCCTCCTCCTCTAGATTACCTGCTGTCCAACAACCACGCGTCAACTCCATCATATAACTGGGTCCTCCTCCTCCTCTAGATTACCTGCTGTCCAACAACCACGTCAACTCCATCATATAACTGGGTCCTCCTCCTCCTCTAGATTACCTGCTGTCCAACAACCACGTCAACTCCATCATATAACTGTCCTCCTCCTCCTCTAGATTACCTGCTGTCCAACAACCACGTCAACTCCATCATATAACTGGGTCCTCTCCTCCTCTAGATTACCTGCTGTCCAACAACCACGTCAACTCCATCATATAACTGGGTCCTCCTCCTCCTCTAGATTACCTGCTGTCCAACAACCACGTCAACTCCATCATATAACTGGGTCCTCCTCCTCCTCTAGATTACCTGCTGTCCAACAACCACGTCAACTCCATCATATAACTGTCTCCTCCTCCTCCTCTAGATTACCTGCTGTCCAACAACCACGTCAACTCCATCATATAACTGTCTCCTCCTCTAGATTACCTGCTGTCCAACAACCACGTCAACTCCATCATATAACTGGGTCCTCCTCCTCCTCTAGATTACCTGCTGTCCAACAACCACGTCAACTCCATCATATAACTGGGTCCTCCTCCTCCTCTAGATTACCTGCTGTCCAACAACCACGTCAACTCCATCATATAACTGTCTCCTCCTCCTCTAGATTACCTGCTGTCCAACAACCACGTCAACTCCATCATATAACTGGGTCCTCCTCCTCCTCTAGATTACCTGCTGTCCAACAACCACGTCAACTCCATCATATAACTGTCTCCTCCTCCTCCTCTAGATTACCTGCTGTCCAACAACCACGTCAACTCCATCATATAACTGTCCTCCTCCTCCTCTAGATTACCTGCTGTCCAACAACCACGTCAACTCCATCATATAACTGTCTCCTCCTCCTCTAGATTACCTGCTGTCCAACAACCACGTCAACTCCATCATATAACTGGGTCCTCCTCCTCCTCTAGATTACCTGCTGTCCAACAACCACGTCAACTCCATCATATAACTGGGTCCTCCTCCTCCTCCTCTAGATTACCTGCTGTCCAACAACCACGTCAACTCCATCATATAACTGGGTCCTCCTCCTCCTCTAGATTACCTGCTGTCCAACAACCACGTCAACTCCATCATATAACTGGGTCCTCCTCCTCCTCTAGATTACCTGCTGTCCAACAACCACGTCAACTCCATCATATAACTGTCTCCTCCTCCTCCTCTAGATTACCTGCTGTCCAACAACCACGTCAACTCCATCATATAACTGTCTCCTCCTCCTCCTCTAGATTACCTGCTGTCCAACAACCACGTCAACTCCATCATATAACTGGGTCCTCCTCCTCCTCTAGATTACCTGCTGTCCAACAACCACGTCAACTCCATCATATAACTGGGTCCTCCTCCTCCTCTAGATTACCTGCTGTCCAACAACCACGTCAACTCCATCATATAACTGGGTCCTCCTCCTCCTCTAGATTACCTGCTGTCCAACAACCACGTCAACTCCATCATATAACTGTCTCCTCCTCCTCCTCTAGATTACCTGCTGTCCAACAACCACGTCAACTCCATCATATAACTGGGTCCTCCTCCTCCTCTAGATTACCTGCTGTCCAACAACCACGTCAACTCCATCATATAACTGGGTCCTCCTCTAGATTACCTGCTGTCCAACAACCACGTCAACTCCATCATATAACTGGGTCCTCCTCCTCCTCTAGATTACCTGCTGTCCAACAACCACGTCAACTCCATCATATAACTGTCTCCTCCTCTAGATTACCTGCTGTCCAACAACCACGTCAACTCCATCATATAACTGGGTCCTCCTCCTCCTCTAGATTACCTGCTGTCCAACAACCACGTCAACTCCATCATATAACTGGGTCCTCCTCCTCCTCTAGATTACCTGCTGTCCAACAACCACGTCAACTCCATCATATAACTGGGTCCTCCTCCTCCTCTAGATTACCTGCTGTCCAACAACCACGTCAACTCCATCATATAACTGGGTCCTCCTCCTCCTCTAGATTACCTGCTGTCCAACAACCACGTCAACTCCATCATATAACTGTCTCCTCCGCCTCCTCTAGATTACCTGCTGTCCAACAACCACGTCAACTCCATCATATAACTGGGTCCTCCTCCTCCTCCTCTAGATTACCTGCTGTCCAACAACCACGTCAACTCCATCATATACCTGTCTCCTCCTCCTCTAGATTACCTGCTGTCCAACAACCACGTCAACTCCATCATATAACTGTCTCCTCCTCCTCCTCTAGATTACCTGCTGTCCAACAACCACGTCAACTCCATCATATACCTGTCTCCTCCTCCTCTAGATTACCTGCTGTCCAACAACCACGTCAACTCCATCATATAACTGTCTCCTCCTCCTCCTCTAGATTACCTGCTGTCCAACAACCCCGTCAACTCCATCATATAACTGGGTCCTCCTCCTCCTCTAGATTACCTGCTGTCCAACAACCACGTCAACTCCATCATATAACTGTCTCCTCCTCTAGATTACCTGCTGTCCAACAACCACGTCAACTCCATCATATAACTGGGTCCTCCTCCTCCTCTAGATTACCTGCTGTCCAACAACCACGTCAACTCCATCATATAACTGGGTCCTCCTCCTCCTCTAGATTACCTGCTGTCCAACAACCACGTCAACTCCATCATATAACTGGGTCCTCCTCCTCCTCTAGATTACCTGCTGTCCAACAACCACGTCAACTCCATCATATAACTGGGTCCTCCTCCTCCTCCTCTAGATTACCTGCTGTCCAACAACCACGTCAACTCCATCATATAACTGGGTCCTCCTCCTCCTCTAGATTACCTGCTGTCCAACAACCACGTCAACTCCATCATATAACTGGGTCCTCCTCCTCCTCTAGATTACCTGCTGTCCAACAACCACGTCAACTCCATCATATAACTGGGTCCTCCTCCTCTAGATTACCTGCTGTCCAACAACCACGTCAACTCCATCATATAACTGGGTCCTCCTCCTCTAGATTACCTGCTGTCCAACAACCACGTCAACTCCATCATATAACTGGGTCCTCCTCCTCCTCTAGATTACCTGCTGTCCAACAACCACGTCAACTCCATCATATAACTGTCTCCTCCTCCTCCTCTAGATTACCTGCTGTCCAACAACCACGTCAACTCCATCATATAACTGGGTCCTCCTCCTCCTCTAGATTACCTGCTGTCCAACAACCACGTCAACTCCATCATATAACTGTCTCCTCCTCCTCCTCTAGATTACCTGCTGTCCAACAACCACGTCAACTCCATCATATAACTGGGTCCTCCTCCTCCTCTAGATTACCTGCTGTCCAACAACCACGTCAACTCCATCATATAACTGTCTCCTCCTCCTCTAGATTACCTGCTGTCCAACAACCACGTCAACTCCATCACATAACTGTGTCCTCCTCCTCCTCTAGATTACCTGCTGTCCAACAACCACGTCAACTCCATCATATAACTGGGTCCTCCTCCTCCTCTAGATTACCTGCTGTCCAACAACCACGTCAACTCCATCATATAACTGGGTCCTCCTCCTCCTCTAGATTACCTGCTGTCCAACAACCACGTCAACTCCATCATATAACTGGGTCCTCCTCCTCCTCTAGATTACCTGCTGTCCAACAACCACGTCAACTCCATCATATAACTGTCTCCTCCTCCTCCTCTAGATTACCTGCTGTCCAACAACCACGTCAACTCCATCATATAACTGTCTCCTCCTCATCTAGATTACCTGCTGTCCAACAACCACGTCAACTCCATCATATAACTGTCTCCTCCTCCTCTAGATTACCTGCTGTCCAACAACCACGTCAACTCCATCATATAACTGGGTCCTCCTCCTCCTCTAGATTACCTGCTGTCCAACAACCACGTCAACTCCATCATATAACTGTCTCCTCCTCTAGATTACCTGCTGTCCAACAACCACGTCAACTCCATCATATAACTGGGTCCTCCTCCTCCTCTAGATTACCTGCTGTCCAACAACCACGTCAACTCCATCATATAACTGTCTCCTCCTCCTCTAGATTACCTGCTGTCCAACAACCACGTCAACTCCATCATATAACTGTCTCCTCCTCTAGATTACCTGCTGTCCAACAACCACGTCAACTCCATCATATAACTGTCTCCTCCTCTAGATTACCTGCTGTCCAACAACCACGTCAACTCCATCATATAACTGGGTCCTCCTCCTCCTCTAGATTACCTGCTGTCCAACAACCACGTCAACTCCATCACATAACTGTCTCCTCCTCCTCTAGATTACCTGCTGTCCAACAACCACGTCAACTCCATCATATAACTGGGTCCTCCTCCTCCTCTAGATTACCTGCTGTCCAACAACCACGTCAACTCCATCATATAACTGTCTCCTCCTCTAGATTACCTGCTGTCCAACAACCACGTCAACTCCATCATATAACTGGGTCCTCTTCCTCCTCTAGATGACCTGCTGTCCAACAACCACGTCAACTCCATCATATAACTGTCCTCCTCCTCTAGATTACCTGCTGTCCAACAACCACGTCAACTCCATCATATAACTGGGTCCTCTTCCTCCTCTAGATTACCTGCTGTCCAACAACCACGTCAACTCCATCACATAACTGGGTCCTCCTCCTCCTCTAGATTACCTGCTGTCCAACAACCACGTCAACTCCATCATATAACTGTCTCCTCCTCCTCCTCTAGATTACCTGCTGTCCAACAACCACGTCAACTCCATCATATAACTGGGTCCTCCTCCTCCTCCTCTAGATTACCTGCTGTCCAACAACCCCGTCAACTCCATCATATAACTGTCTCCTCCTCTAGATTACCTGCTGTCCAACAACCCCGTCAACTCCATCATATAACTGTCTCCTCCTCTAGATTACCTGCTGTCCAACAACCACGTCAACTCCATCATATAACTGGGTCCTCCTCCTCCTCCTCTAGATTACCTGCTGTCCAACAACCACGTCAACTCCATCATATAACTGGGTCCTCCTCCTCCTCTAGATTACCTGCTGTCCAACAACCACGTCAACTCCATCATATAACTGGGTCCTCCTCCTCCTCTAGATTACCTGCTGTCCAACAACCACGTCAACTCCATCATATAACTGTCTCCTCCTCCTCCTCTAGATTACCTGCTGTCCAACAACCACGTCAACTCCATCATATAACTGGGTCCTCCTCCTCCTCTAGATTACCTGCTGTCCAACAACCACGTCAACTCCATCATATAACTGAGTCCTCCTCCTCCTCTAGATTACCTGCTGTCCAACAACCACGTCAACTCCATCATATAACTGTCTCCTCCTCCTCCTCTAGATTACCTGCTGTCCAACAACCCCGTCAACTCCATCATATAACTGTGTCCTCCTCCTCCTCTAGATTACCTGCTGTCCAACAACCCCGTCAACTCCATCATATAACTGTCTCCTCCTCTAGATTACCTGCTGTCCAACAACCACGTCAACTCCATCATATAACTCTCTCCTCCTCCTCCTCTAGATTACCTGCTGTCCAACAACCACGTCAACTCCATCATCGTTCACAAGTTTGACTTCTCAGACGAGGAGATCATGGCCTATTATATCTCCTTCCTGAAGACCCTGTCACTCAAACTGAACAACCACACCGTACACTTCTTCTATAACGAGGTGAGGGGGGGACTGGACAACTACCACGAGGTGAGGGGGGGGGGGGGACTGGACAACTACCACGAGGTGAGGGGGGACTGGACAACTACCACGAGGTATGGGGGGGGACTGGACAACTACCACGAGGTGAGGGGGGACTGGACAACTACCACGAGGTGAGGGGGGACTGGACAACTACCACGAGGTGAGGGGGGGGGGGGACTGGACAACCACACTGTACACTTCTTCTATAACGAGGTGAGGGGGGCTGGACAACTACCACGAGGTGAGGGGGGGGACTGGACAACTACCACGAGGTGGGGGGGGCTGGACAACTACCACGAGGTGAGGGGGGGGCTGGACAACTACCACGAGGTGAGGGCTGGGCTGGACAACTACCACGAGGTGAGGGGGGCTGGACAACTACCACGAGGGAGGGGGGGCCACTAATGTAGGGCCCTATATAGGGAATGAGGGGCCATAATGTAGGGCCCTATATAGGGAATGAGGGACCATAATGTAGGGCCCTATATAGGGAATGAGGGACCGTAATGTAGGGCCCGGTATAGGGAATGAGGGACCGTAATGTAGTGCCCGGTATATGGAATGAGGGACCGTAATGTAGGGCCCTATATAGGGAATGAGGGACCGTAATGTAGGGCCCGGTATAGGGAATGAGGGACCGTAATGTAGTGCCCGGTATATGGAATGAGGGACCGTAATGTAGGGCCCTATATAGGGAATGAGGCCATAATGTAGGGCCCTGAAGGGAATGGGCCACAATATAGGGAATGAGGGACCGTAATGTAGGGCCCGGTATAGGGAATGAGGGACCGTAATGTAGTGCCCGGTATATGGAATGAGGGACCGTAATGTAGTGCCCTATATAGGGAATGAGGAACCTTAATGTAGGGCCCTATATAGGGAATGAGGGGCCATAATGTAGGGCCCTATATAGGGAATGAGGGACCGTAATGTAGGGCCCTATATAGGGAATGAGGGACCGTAATGTAGGGCCCTATATAGGGAATGGGGGGCCATAATGTAGGGCCCTATATAGGGAATGAGGGGCCATAATGTAGGGCCCTATATAGGGAATGAGGGACCATAATGTAGGGCCCTATCTAGGGAATGAGGGACCGTAATGTAGGGCGCGGTATAGGGAATGAGGGACCGTAATGTAGTGCCCTATATAGGGAATGAGGAACCTTAATGTAGGGCCCTATATAGGGAATGAGGGGCCATAATGTAGGGCCCTATATAGGGAATGAGGGGCCATAATGTAGTGCCCTATATAGGGAATGAGGGGCCATAATGTAGTGCCCTATATAGGGAATGAGGGGCCATAATGTAGTGCCCTATATAGGGAATGAGGGGCCCTATATAGGGCACGAGGGGCCATAATGTAGGGCCCTATATAGGGAATGAGGGGCCATAATGTCATTCCCTATATAGGGAATGAGGGACCGTAATGTAGTGCCCGGTATAGTGAATGAGGGGCCATAATGTAGAGCCCTATATAGGGCACGAGGGGCCATAATGTAGGGCCCGGTATAGGGAATGAGGGGCCTTTTGGGACACGACCTTTGCGATTGACCTTTGTGTTTCAGCACTCGACCTTTGGCTTCTGTGTATGGGGTAAAGTTATTGGTGTACTGTCGATGGTAGCTCCTCTCTTAGCCCAATTCCCCCCCTCTCTTCCTGAAGGGTGGATTTAAAAGCATCGGATTGGCTGAAGTTTCCCCTCCCATTTTGTTAAATCCACCATGGGAAGTGTGCAAGGGTACACTTTTGGGGGGAGGAAGTGGATAATTGGGGCTTCAAGCCCTGGAATCTGGGCTATAATACTCCTCTGTTCCCTGTGACCTCTCTAGCTGATCCATGACGTTTAACTGCTGACCCTGGCTGTGATTGGCTGGAGGTCTCAGGGAACACCCCCCCCCCAAGAGAGAGAGAGCAGGTCTACAGGCAGCTGATATAACAACCTGCCACCTAATTAACTACTTATTTCATCCTGATTCCAGCTATCTGAAGTTCTGGGAATCTAGCTGCTACTAGGATTAGAAGCAGGGTCGCCCTATAACTAACTACCACATACTGCCCTATAACTAACTACCACATACTGCCCTGTAACTAACTACCACATACTGCCCTGTAACTAACTACCACATACTGCCCTATAACTAACTACAGCACGTTGCCCTGTAACTAACTACAACATGCTGCCCTGTAACTAACTACCACATACTGCCCTGTAACTAACTACCACATACTGCCCTATAACTAACTACAGCACGTTGCCCTATAACTAACTACAGCATGCTGCCCTGTAACTAACTACCACATACTGCCCTATAACTAACTACAGTAACTAACTACAGCACGTTGCTGCCCTATAACTAACTACAGCACGTTGCCCTATAACTAACTACAGCACGTTGCCCTATAACTAACTACAGCACGTTGCCCTATAACTAACTACAGCACGTTGCCCCTATAACTAACTACAGCACTGCCCTATAACTAACTACCACAGCCCTATAACTAACTGCCCTGCCCTATAACTAACTAACTAACTACAGCACGTTGCCCTATAACTAACTACAGCACGTTGCCCTATAACTAACTACCACATACTGCCCTATAACTAACTACAGCACGTTGCCCTATAACTAACTACAGCACGTTGCCCTGTAACTAACTACAGCACGTTGCCCTATAACTAACTACCACACGTTGCCCTATAACTAACTACAGCACGTTGCCCTGTAACTAACTACAGCACGCTGCCCTATAACTAACTACAGCACGTTGCCCTATAACTAACTACAGCACGTTGCCCTATAACTAACT